>NW_008618399.1:0-348 GCF_000691845.1 Merops nubicus
AAGTCAAAATTAGGCCCAAAAGATGAGGACTAGGCCCGAAAAATGAGAAGTAGGCCCAAAAAAGTCAAAATTAGGCCCAAAAGATGAGAACTAGGCCCAAAAAGTCAGAACTAAGCCCAAAAAAACAGTAGAATAGACCCAAAAACCAGAAAAAAAAGACCCAAAAACCGGTAAGGCCTAGCAAAAAAATATAGAATTAGGCCCAAAAAAGTCAGAACTAGGCCCAAAAACCAGTGAAATCCACCCAAAAAGCAGGAAAATAGGACTAAAAATGAGGAAGGCCTAGGTAAAAAATATAGAACTAGGCCCAAAATTGTCAAAACTAGGCCCAAAAAATGAGAACTAGGC
>NW_008618399.1:1567-4081 GCF_000691845.1 Merops nubicus
GTCAGAATTAGGCCCAAAATTGTCAGAACTAGGCCCAAAAAAGTTGGAAGCTACCCAAAAACCAGAAGAATATTCCCAAAAACCAGTAAAATATTCCCCAAAACCAGTAAAATATACCCAAAAACTAGTAGGCCCTAGCCAAAAAAGTCAGAAGTAGGCCCAAAATTGTCAGAACTAGGCCCAAAAAATGAGAAGTAGGCACAAAATTGTCAGAACTAGGCCCAAAAAAGTTGGAAGCTACCCAAAAACCAGTAGAATCGACCCAAAACCCAGTAAAATACAGCCAAAAAGCAGTAGGGCCTAGCCAAAAATTATAGAACTAGGCCCAAAAAAGTCAGAACTAGGCCCAAAAACCAGTAGAATAGACCCGAAAACCAGTGAAATCCACCCAAAAAGCAGGAAAATAGGACTAAAAATGAGGAAGGCCTAGGTAAAAAATATAGAACTAGGCCCAAAATTGTCAAAACTAGGCCCAAAAAATGAGAACTAGGCCCAAAAAAACAGTAGAATAGACCCAAAAACCAGTAGAATAGACCCCAAAACCAGTAAAATAGACCTAAAAACCAGTAGGGCCTAGCTAAAAAATATAGAACTAGGCCCAAAATTGTCAGAACTAGGCCCAAAAAATGAGAAGTAGGCCCAAAAAATGAGAAGTAGGCACAAAATTGTCAGAACTAGGCCCAAAAAATGAGAAGTAGGCCCAAAAAATGAGAAGTAGGCACAAAATTGTCAGAACTAGGCCCAAAAAATGAGAAGTAGGCCCAAAAAATGAGAAGTAGGCACAAAATTGTCAGAACTAGGCCCAAAAAATGAGAAGTAGGCCCAAAAAATGAGAAGTAGGCACAAAATTGTCAGAACTAGGCCCAAAAAATGAGAACTAGGCCCAAAAAATGAGAAGTAGGCCCAAAAAAGTCAAAATTAGGCCCAAAAAATGAGAACTAGGTCCAAAAAAAGTCAGAACTAGGCCCAAAATAGTCAGAAATAGGCCTAAAAAAGTCAACCCACGCAAAAAAGTCAGAACTAAGCCCAAAAAAGTCAAAACTAGGCCCAAAATTGTCAGAACTAGGCCCAAAAAAGCCAGAACCTACCCAAAAAAGTCAAGACCTACCCAAGAACCAGTAGAATAGACCCAAAAACCAGTAAAATAGACCCAAAAACCAGTAGGGCGTAGCCAAAAAAGTCAGAACTAGGCCCAAAAAAGTCAGGACCTACCCAAAAACCAGTAGAATAAACCCAAAAACCAGTAGAATAGACCCCAAAAGCAGTAAAATAGACCTAAAAACCAGTAAGGCCTAGCTAAAAAATATAGAACTAGGCCCAAAATTGTCAGAACTAGACCCAAAAAATGAGAAGTAGGCCCAAAAAAGTCAAAATTAGGCCCAAAAAATGAGAACTAGGCCCAAAAAAGTCAGAACTAGGCCCAAAAAAGTCAGGACCTACCCAAAAACCAGTAGAATAGACACAAAAACCAGTAAAATAGACCCAAAAAATGGTAGAACCCGCCCAAAAACCAGTAGGGCCTAGCCAAAAAAGTCAGAACTAGGCCCAAAATCGTGAGAACTAAGCCCAAAAACCAGTAGGATCTACCCAAAAACCAGTAGGGCATAGCCAAAAACTACAGAACTAGGCCCAAAAGAGTCAGAACCCACCCAAAAAATGTGAATTTGCCCAAAAAGTTCAGAAATGGCCCCAAAAAAACCAGCAGAGCCCACTCAAAAACCAGTAAGGCCTACCCAAAAAAGTCAGAACTAGGCCAAAAAAGTCAGAACTAGGCCCAAAAAAGTCAGGACCTACCCAAAAACCAGTAGAATAGACACAAAAACCAGTAAAATAGACCCAAAAAATGGTAGAACCCGCCCAAAAACCAGTAGGGCCTAGCCAAAAAAGTCAGAACTAGGCCCAAAAAAGTCAGGACCTACCCAAAAACCAGTAGAATAGACACAAAAACCAGTAAAATAGACCCAAAAAATGGTAGAACCCGCCCAAAAACCAGTAGGGCCTAGCCAAAAAAGTCAGAACTAGGCCCAAAAAAGTCAGGACCTACCCAAAAACCAGTAGAATAGACACAAAAACCAGTAAAATAGACCCAAAAAATGGTAGAACCCGCCCAAAAACCAGTAGGGCCTAGCCAAAAAAGTCAGAACTAGGCCCAAAAAAAAACACAGAATCCACCCAAAAAAAGAGAGAACCCACCCAAAAAAGTCAGAACACACCCAAAAAATGTGAATTTGCCCAAAAAGGTCAGAAATTGCCCCAAAAAAACCAATAGGGCCCACCCAAAACCCAGTAGGGCCTACCCAAAAAAAGTCAGAATTAGGCCCGAATAAGCCAGAACTAGGCCTAAAAAAGTCAGAACTAGGCCCAAAAAGCCAGAACTAGGCCCAAAAACGCCCAAAACCCACCCAAAAAAACTCAGAACCCACCCAAAAAATGTGAATTTACCCTAAAAGGTCAGAAATGGCCCCAAAAAACCAGCAGAACCCACAGAAGACCCAGTAAGGCCTACCCAAAAAA
>NW_008618400.1:0-1773 GCF_000691845.1 Merops nubicus
AGAATGAGGGCTCGCTTCACACACTTGTCCATGATTGGTAATCATTGAGGAGGCACAGCATTCTGTAAAGACATCAGTACACCAAGTCCACAAACCAAAAAAAAAAATAAAAATGAGCAACTCAAATTCTTCACTTCAAAATGGATGGTATTAAACATAGTGGAATCTCAGATGGTGAATGAGAAGTGAATCTGGACATTACGGACACTGTAGGTCACGCTAGGGAACGCTACAGCATAGTAAGACTCAAAGTAACCAGAGTGCCAACATTTGCCATTTGTCAGGACCTTGGCACCTTTCCTGCTGGATGCAGCCTGGCTCCTGCAGAGGCACATCAGTGTTCACAACTCATGCTCCCTAGCAATTGCTTCCAAGAGTTTCTCTTTGCTGGGATACACCACAGCAAGGCATCTGTTTGATGGACAGTGTGAAGCAAGCACAACGCCACTGCCCAAAATGCACACTCTGAGGTGAAAGCTCTAGAAAACATAGGACAGAGCCAAGCTGCCTGCAGGTAGCTGAGGGCTTGGTGCATCATCACCTCTAGGTGCAGCTGGGAAACGGCAGCATTGATCTGCTGGTCCTGGAAAGAGAAGCGCACTCACACACTGATATGCCTGAGCTAACAAATCCTGCAGGTTTAGAGCTGTTCTAGAGTAAAGGCTAGCTGCAGGTCTTCATGGATACATCATTTGGATATGAATAAAAGCTTCTAAAGCTTAATGTATGCTGTGACTTTAATTTTGTTTTATTTAAACATGAATCTTATAAACTTGCTAAAAGATAAACACTGATTCTGTCCAGAGTGCTCTGTAGTCACTATTATTTCTCTATCTTAGCAGTGAATACTGTCTCACAGACACTTTGGGTACTGGGAGAGACAGACAGGAAGGAAGAACAAATGCTGTGTGAAACTCAGATGTGAAAGTGAGACGGACATAGTGCCTGAGCAAGAAGAGATAAAAATGTAGGTTGGAATGAAATAAAAGTTTTACTACATGTGAATACCAGATTGTATGAGGTTAAAAAAAGTAGATGGAAAGCTTGAAAGTGTTTTTAATAAGAGGTGTGAGATTTACTGACTTGAGTTGCTCTTCTGCTGACCACTTGACCAACATAGAATATCAGCATTAACAGGCAGACCAGCAACCAAACTCCTCCCTCCACTACCACATCACACACCGGAGATCCAAAGTACCAGACAGCCAGAGGGAGAAACAAGTCAATGCACTCACCCACCACAGTGGACATGAAGAAGGGAACAAGACAGACCAGGCCGGGAGACAAGCCACGAGCAGAGAGAGCAGCCAGGCCATGAGCCCAGTGATATAGTAGGGACTCAGAGACAGGACTCCAAGACAGCTTCACATTATGGCCCTGCCATCCTGGGAACACCATTTCCTGTGAAGAGTTGGAGAGCCCAACAGCCAGAATCCCCCACACGCCCTCTATAATCAGATCTTGCAAGCAGAGTCAGCTCTTATAAAAGTGGTTTCTTGCCTGGCCTCCAAGTTAATGTGGAAGGTGGGGGCACCTGGTGGTGATCCCCTAATCAGTTGCCACCCAAGGCTGGCCAGACCCTGGGTGAAAAGCAATCAGGAGGGTCTTTCTTGCCTGGTTGTGGACATCATCCATATGCCAGCCCTCATTCAGGGCTGGGGGTTTATCCCCAGCACTTCATTTGCATGGGCCTTGGAAACCTTCAGTTCCTCATAAATCTAAATAGTTAACAATATGGATAGCGTTGCAGCTTGTGTGAAGCGAGCCCTCATT
>NW_008618401.1:0-8885 GCF_000691845.1 Merops nubicus
TATGATTCTACGATTCTCCTGTAGCTCCAGCTGTGTACGTGGATTGAAATCCATCTGCTTTGTGCCATGTGAAGTATTTTGTTCTTCCTTCTCCTACACTTTCTCTAGTATCATGCATGCAAGTTATTTTTGTTGTAGTGCTACCCAATAATTTCTCCTTATTGGTAAGAAAAAAACAGAAAATCCCAGGGGAGAAAAATATTTAGCAATCTTGAAACCTGGCTTTGTAAGCTGAAATGCACTTTCAAAAATGAGATCATGAGTTACCTCAGTAATAATTGCCAATGATATTCATATTGGTGATACTTAACTGGAGAAAAAAACTTAACAAAAACCTTAGGGAAAATTATTCTTTTTCTTTCCTTTTAATTGGACAATTTTATGTGAACTAATATTTGTCATCAGATAAGGCTTTCAAGGGAGCCAATTACATATTTCCCTCCATCAATATTGCAGCATTGTAGGCTTTTTTTCTGAGACTATTTGCAGCTTACTTGTAAATATTGATTTAGGAGTTGCTCTTTTGGGAGACAACATTTATAGTCTAGCTTATAGTTATGACAGTTACTTCTTCTGATAGAGTCTGTCAAAAGAAACACTTTAAATAAAGCTTCAAGTAAATGTACTGTAAATAAGATTAGCATCTGAGAAATTCAACTGGCTGAGTAACCATGATGTAAGACACACCTCTGTAATTATTCCTCTTTGACAAATTAACTGTAGGGGACAGTTTCTGCAAGAGACCAAATATGTTAAATACAAAATTTACTAAATCCATCTGTACAGCACTTGGAAGGTCAGGCTGTAGGTGACATCCACAGGCAGGTATGTTCACATGGGTGTCTTAGGTTTAACTAGGGCTTTGTGCAGGATTTTTATTCTACATCTTTCATCATGATATGTGATCATCTTTCCCCAGTACAGTGAATCACAATGTGATAAACTTTGTATGTAGGTTTCTACCCACCCATCCTTCCTCCCTATCTCACCCTCTTCCTCTTTCTCCTGGGAGTAGAACTTCATGCTGGTTTGTTTCTGTGTTTCAGTTTTGTACAATGTGCTGTGTAGCTCTAAGAAGGAAAGGGCAAAAGGTATCTCTTGATCTTGGAAGAGAAAGCACTGAAGCTTGTGGTACTTCTCAGGTGTTCTATGAGTTCCTGGACTATCCCCGGGGTCACTTTGCTTCCTGCCCACTGAGCTTTACTCTTGTGATGAACAGTTGCATTTTTATGATATGTAGAATTCTTTATACTAATCCTCAGTTTATTGCTTCACTATTTATATTATTCTCAGTCTAAATCCTGGAGCTCTTTGAAGATACAGGCAGAAATGATTCTAAAAGAATATGTGGCTCTTTTTCCTGTCTCCATCAAAAATGGAAAATAAGACTTTCCTCTAGTCCTCCTGAACAGAAGGGGTAAAAAAAAAAGTTCTGTAAGTAAATAAGTTTCACCAAAACATTTATTCCTAAACTCATAAAGTATTCTAGGACTGCTTATTTTATTTTTCTTCCTTTTTCTTTTCCCTATTTTTTCTTCTTTTTTTTCTTTTTAAGAGATTGCACAAATTCAGGTTGCAAAAAGAATATCTGTAGCCTTTCCAAGTTATCCTTATATTCTCATTCTTATATTCTTATATTCCAAGATATTCTGATATTCTTTTTTTCTATCGGCTCGTTCACAGCTAATTTTCCTAATGAGATCTGAAGTCATTATTTTATTAATTTATTTAAATCTTTAGGCATTTTTTTGTTGTATTTTTCTTTTTATTTGGTGGATTATTTTTCAATGCTATTCGTTTTTCTTAAGTTCTGGATAGTACAGAAATTCAGCTAAAGGGGAGCTCTAGAGCATGGATCTTGAGTAGCAGAGAACTTTGTCCATTTTGAATTTCAAATGAAATTTATCAGAAGTAAAGCAAATAAATGAAAGAATAAAAGAATGTGCTACTACTTTTAAAATTTTTAAAATAATTTTTTCCTTCTCAAAAAAACCAAACTGAACATTTCCACCATTCTCATATATAACAGCACTCTCATAAAGAATATAGTAAGTGAAAGCATAACATTTTTTTTTGAAATCTGATAGTGAAAGACAGATGCGTTGATTTGAGTATAAGAAAGATAAATTAGCAACAACAACAACAAAATTAAAAAAAATACTCTGGAATTCCTTCCTATTACTGACAAGAACAAATATCATCATTTCAGAGGGAGATCAGCCTCATAGGTAGGGAGCCAGTGGAACCTCTGAACTATCACCTTTTATGCTGGGTTTGTATCTGTCCAGCACAGGTAAAATACAGAATGATCATGCAATAACTAGTTTTTACAGTATGTAATAACACAGTCTAGCTATGTTTTGTCAGACACAGCAGTATAAAAAGCTTATGGTTTTGTTTTAAATTGGATTTCACTAGGAAGTATTTGTCATGAAGAACCCAACATCCTTTACTTTGACTAGGTGAGGCTTTGCCAGCGTAACCTATTCTAATGACCCAGGCCAAATGCACACTGAACAGCCAGAGAAAATATGAAAGGGAAAAAAATCAGAGTGCTTTGAAGAATGATTTATGAACTCAAATCAAGCAGACAACTCTTCTTCTTTGCTGATACCACTCAAACATGAAGGCAAAGTATATTTGCTATTCGAGTGGAAGAGCTCCTGCAGCACTAGGTATGTCTGATAAATTTAGCACATTCATCATAGAGTTAAGGTCAGTGAGGTAGTTATCTTATGCTTTATGAATCAGTTTGAGAGAATATTCAAAGCATATGAATTTGGTGACTGGTTATAAATGCATTTTTAAATATTAAAGAATGCACATTTAACTGAGACCTGGGAAGAGAAAAAGGCCTGCTTGCTTTTCCTTCTCTCCCTCTCTCTCATGTAACATTTTGAGAAAATCAGTGTCACAAAACATTCAGAGAAGAGGACAGAAAGGAAAATTGATACTTATCTAGCTTTGCTGATAACTTGCCTTGTTAGCTAGTCTTTACACTTCATATTTTTGTACTTCAATGTACCCATCTGTAACTCTGTCATAATCTCCTTTTCACATGGAAGTTGTGAAAAACAGATTCATAGAAGTGCTTTCCATCTTCTGATGAACTCTGTATTCAAACAAATAATCATGTCACTTCCCCATTCATGAAAAATTTACTATTTAGTTGCAGTTCTTTGGTAAAACATTTAAGTAAATGAATACTTCAGGTGGAGGTCATTGCATAGTGCCTTCTTTAGTGTATGTGCAGGAATACTTTGCAGTTTCTCTGTTCAGATAACATGGCCATGCTATCATGATTCTTTTTTACTCTTTACAAATGATCTACAAAGGGCTGGTAAATTCTTGAGAAAGGTTGACCTTTCTAGGTAAGAATTCAGTTTAGTGAATGTAGATGTCAGTATAGACGCCTATGCCTAGGATGATAGTGCTGTGTTTTCCTTATGGTGAGTGGGGAGATACAGGTACTTTAAGGGCACAACTTCTCTGAGACATCTGCTATAAAGAGATTAATTGTTCCCCGGAGTGTCTATCTGCTTTTGTTGATCACCAAAAAAAAGCTGGGGTTCAGATGTAAACATCTGTACTGCATATGTTTAAGGTTAGGTGAGGCTAATTCTATCCTGAGCAGGTGATAAGTCAACACAATAGTCATGAGAAAATTTCTAATGTGGTTTTTATTGCAAGCATTTATTTGCTCCATTGTTCTTTGAAACCTGTGAGATACCTGGAAATAGAAGTCCTTCTTGTAGGCTTACAAGAAGTATTTCTGTGAATGTCAGAACAAAAGCATATTTTAATGGCAAAGATGTTCACACATTCACACATACTTTTAAAATATGAAGTTTTGGGTTTCCACTACTTAATTTCTCATTCCCTAAACATTAGTATGCTTACTACAGTAGCACCTTAGTGCCTGTGGTCAGGAAATGGGAGCCTGCTGGGTCCAAAACTTTGGAAGTGATAAAACAAAAAGAATCCCTGTCCCAGCCGTCATTGTCTCTTATTTATGGAAAACAAGTTGTAGTGAGTAAAAGCAGTCAAGAGGAGAGGGGATTTGAGAGACAACTGACAGTGAGCAAGCTTATACTTGGAATAATGTTGATGACTTCTCTGCGGTCTATTTATAATCTATGTTCTTGGACTTCAGGGTTGTTGAGTATTATTTTTGTGTTTTATATTTAAACAAATGATTCCAATTCTTATTTGCAACCATATCTTTCACTTTCTGGGAGATGAGAGGCTTTCTTTCCTTCTTTCTCAAATTCATTTAAGTATAATAAAGTTTGCTGTTCCTTATTAAGTCCTTTGGGGGGCATTGGTGCCTTGAACATATAACTGTAAAAGTAGCAATTTTGTACCCCACCTCTCTTTTGAGAGTACTGCTAATTTGTGGCACAGCAGACTGCACAGTTGTGATATGTTTTTGGCTTTGGTTTGTAATTTATTTGAAATAGAGCAAGGAGATAGACAGACACACAGGTGAAGTAATTGCCAAATAAAATTATATCATGTCTATTATAAAGCTGAAGATTTTGAGAAGTCCTTGAAATAGGTGTTTTGGGGTTTTTTTGGCAGGATGGTGGGAAGGTGAGATTGAACAGCAAATGGAAAGTTAGATGTTGTGTACTCAGAACCTTTTATATGCCTTTTAGTGGCAGTTTTGTAGCAATACAAGGAGAAAGAAATCTTTCTTCAGGAGGAAACAAAAAAAAAATCTGTGTGAGGTATGTTTATATAAGCAGTGCAGGCTTAAGAGAATGTTACCAAGATTTTTCCCATAACACTGCTCTGTAATATAAATGGATATAATTTTTATATCCTGTTTTCCTTACATATATGATTCTGATGTGTGATGCCAATATGCATAATTTTGCTTGCATGAACTGGAATCAATCATATATTAAAAATTCCTGTTGGGCACATAGATTTTGAGCATGTATTTATGTCATGGAAGATAGAAATGTGGTACCTACTAATTGCTGTATGCCCTTCCTTCAGGGACAAGGCAAAAGTACTATTGTTTTGTTTTGCTTCTGCACATATGATTAATGTCTGATTGGTCTACGTGTGCTTTTGATATTCAGGATCAGTGTCTAGTGTTCATGATTTAAGGAAGGTTATGTAAAAAGAAGTAACAAACAGAAACGATTTCAATAGGAAAGTGAAGAAAGCATTGGCTTAAACTCATTCAGAACCATTAGTACATTTCATTTATTTGTTGCAGAAGTGGGCAGGAAAAATAAGAATGAGCAGAAGCATGAAATATATGAGTTATTATGTTTTGATGCCCTTTCCCACATCCCACCCCCAAAAGAAAGATAAAAGAGAAGGCAGCAAAGATATGGAGCAAACCAATTCCATTTCTAAAGAAATAGAGACCATTTTTAAGAGCAGGAGGAGGTGTGCTTTAATATGTTTCTAGTTCTCAAGAACTGTGATGATCAGATGTCTTTATCTTTTGTTTAAAAGAAGAATCACAAATAACCATTTTTTCTGAGGTGATTTCTATTAAAAATAAAAAATTCACGAACACCTGAAGTTAAATACAGATAGCTAAAATGCTAGGATTTTTTTCTTTGTTTTCATGATCTCATAAGAAACCAATTTTAATGAATGAATCCGTTGCCTTACTGTCACTGCCAAAAACATCATTAGCTTTCTTTTAACAACACTGCATTAAATCAAAAATATTCTGCAGTGTAGCCATCAGACCTCCCTTCCAGTAACTCCTAGACACACGTAGTTTAAACTAAATTTGAAACCTGTCCTTCAGAAAGTACATGATTTATCCCTCCAAAACAGTTACGGTATAAATTAAAAGACAGGGAAAGGATTTTTCGTTTTGTAAATGATACATGTAGACCTCTTGAATTAGTAATTTTTCTATGTAAAGTTTGATGAGATGTAAAGGCCAGAAGCATTCCTGGTCACCCACTTCTGATCCCAAACTCTTATAAAAATATATATTGCTAATCAGGCAAGGTCAGTTGTGCAGCATTTGTCTGGCAAAGCACCAAAAGCAGCCACCTTAGCAGCAGAGAAATCTTTACTGTCACTGCCAGCTGCCTCAACAGCCTCAGGAGCTCAATGGAAAAAACAGGTAGTACAAATCCAAACCTGGAATGTCTAATCGCATTCCTCAGATATTCTGAATCCATTAAAAGCCAAAGGTGGCAAACTCTTTTTCTTTAATTGAAATTCCATTGTTTTGAGAGACTATTGAGGAGCGACCTCATCTCTCAACTGAATCATGACTCACTTGTCTCTCTCTCATTGATTGTAGTTTACCTCCGACATCCCCTCTCCCAAACATTTGTTTCTTATTGTTGAGGCCAGCGCCTTCTCATCCCAACCTTTATCAGTGTGGGACCTTTCAACACTGCATCATTGAACAATCATCTGGTTTCTGAGTTGCATCCACACGTCTCTTGCATTAGACTCTGGAATCAGATGGCCTTACTTTTGGTATCTCCTTCTGTCAGTTCTGGATAATTTGCTCCATACCTTAAGGACTGAAAATAGGTAAAATGTTTCCCCCGTCAAGAAACTGAAGGGGAAGAGGTGCTCTGATTAGTGATCAGTGAACTGATGATAAAAAAAAAATTTGATTATTGTGTCTGCTGCTGAAATACTTGTTTTCATAGAAATATGAGTAGAGATTAATTTTTGACTTATTCTGCCTGTGGTTGATGAAATCATCTTGACAGGGCAGAAAGTGGTGGGAGATTCCTGTGAATCGTAGTACTTTATTGTCACTACTCGTGTGCTGAACAGTGGACAGGGTGCTTTAAAAATGCCATATGTGGACATCAGTGGTCTCAACTGCTGAATTTTCATTGTCAACTGACTGAAAGGAGGCCCTCTTCACACTCATGTTAATCATCCATAAAGGTTCTATTTGCTTTTCTAATTACTTCATATTGTCTCAGTCAGGAAATGATCCCTCCTTATAGGCACGCTCCTTTACAAACCATCCAGATCTTTCTTTCCAATTCGTATTTTGTAATAGACAGTATACAATAGCTTACGCTGAAGCTGAAAACTGATCAGTTGATGTAGGTTTTTAAAGAGTTCTGTATCATTTTATCTTACACAAAAAGAGCTTGCCCACTGTCACTCGATAAATAGTCTTTAACAATAATATAACCGCAGGGTTTCTCTAGTATGCATTCTTTAGATAAAATCCTCATTAGGTTAATGTAACATCACTGGCTTTAGCCTGCATTTTATTTTATATAATGAGTTCCCTTTTATACAATAAAGCTCATGAAAGAAGAAATTGTTGGCTCATAGGGAAGAGATGGATGAATATAATAAGGCTTCTGTTGGAGGGATTTATGATGTATATTTAGCATTGTAGACAACATAGTAAATCACTGCCACAGCCAACGTGAAAGATACATTAGTTGCCATTTGTTTTTTACCAGCCTATCTAAGTCCTTTTCAGATGTCATTCTGGAGATTTATAAATCAGTCTCATTTCATGTTATTAAAAAGTCTATTACACATTATAATGCAGCTCTAAAACATGGCAAATTACTTCACCTTCATTGTTGTTGGTACCATCAATATCTCCTCCCCGTTCTCTGATATTTAACCTGGATAGAAGCACTGGTGCCAGTGTTGTGAAAACAACACAGGAACTGGAAAGGCAGATAAAATGCTTGTGAGAAATGTAATGATCATAAGTTTTCCCTAATTTCCTGGGACATCCCTATAAGGTGATGTCCTTTGGTCAGTTGCTGCTGTTAATCTTAAAACACTGAAAATAAATTATTCATCTGGCAATAGGTTAGAAGAGCACGTTCAGTATTGTGTTACATGGACTATGTTCATAGTGTTAACTACAGAAATATCGGTATCAGAGGAACACGTGCAACTGGATCTTTCTGTTAAAACTTCACAGGATATCTGTGGGCATCTATTAGTTGAATCTAGTGTTTGCTCACAGGTAGACATGTCACAGAACACTAATGCTGGTTTTACACTGCTCAGCATGATCAGATTCCAAGAACTGATTAAGGGTTTTAAACAATGGAAAGGATTGGAAAAGAGTTAACAATTCTCTCATTAGATTTGAGTTAATATCCATAACTCTTTTTTTTTTCCCTTTCCATGGCCTCTAGTAACTCAACATGGTACTTCAAAATGCTCCTTTGATGAAGAGTAAATGTACCCATCAGAGGCCATTTTTCTATCTTAGGGGGTGGGGAGGGGAATTAATTAGGAATGTTTTGTACTGTTGTAATGTATGGCAACACCTTGCAGATATCTGAGGGCTGTAAGATCAGCAATGGTTTCAGTCAAGAGGGGAGACAAGGCTGAATGGGAAAAGGACATGTACTGAACTGAAAACCAATAAAAGAAAGTCTCTTTTGTATTTCTCAGGAAGAAGTGGAGAGCACCATTACTATCAGATCTGCACTTTCTTCAGTAATAATGTGCTTGATCTTTCTCAGTTCACAGGGGTTCTATTTTACTCAGGTGCACATACATATAGATGGCTGGTTAATAATAGATGTTTCCTATTATTTGTGTCTACTCTCTTCAATTATTTTCTAGCCTGTTTGAACATGTTAAGTCCTACTTTCTTTAAAATATTATCATTTGAAATAACTTTTTTTCCACTTCCCCCCGTTGAATGTTCAATTTGATTGTTTTACCAGCTGGCTACTTTATTATACATTTTTCAAGATTCTTCTCTTTTGGATCTTTTTAACCCCATCTTGTCTATCTATCTTGTGTGATGGCTGTGTATGATAAACTACAAGAAATTTTACCTGAATAAGGACAGAAAAATTGGGTTTTTAATGAAATTTTTAGCTATGTGATGACTGTTTTTGTAGCCCTGAAATATTTTGTATTGCAGTTGCGGGGGG
>NW_008618401.1:8906-20464 GCF_000691845.1 Merops nubicus
GGGGGGAAGTGTTTTGTTTATTTGCTGTTTATTTTGCATATTAACTTGGCTTTAAAATAAGCATATGTAAAAATGAAAATACATGACTGTATTATTCTGCTGATGACCCCAGTGATCCTGAATGGTGACCCAGTTTGTATATTTTATTTCATTATGTACAGGAATATAATATTTATAAATAACTAAATATGAGGTCACCTTTAACTTCCTCTTAAAAATATCGAATTTATAAAAGTAGAGGAAGTAAATTGTAGACTGAGTGTTTATAGTTTTGTAGTCTATAGGATCTACACATACACAGATATATGTGTGTGTGTGCTCATTTACCGAACTGCAGCTTCCTTATGAAACTCTAAGTTCTGCTGGGTAACCATCAGTACAAGGCATGTTCAAATGTACCTTGATCTGCTTTTTAATATCACTCTTTTTTCCTTAGTCTACCTTTGTAGGAAAAAAAAATAAATATGGAATTTCAGTACCTGCTATTTTAAACTCAGCAGCAGTTTTTTTAAACTCAGTCTTAAGGTTTGCAGGCTATGGATTTCATCTATTTCAAACGTGGAAAAACAGTATATATTTATAATCCAAATCAGGCAACCTGGATTTAAAAGTTTTTTTTTACCTGTGACCAGAAAACACTGTGGCACCATGGCAGGAGGCATAGGAACCCTGGTAAGATAATTCTGCTATGCTTTTTCCTTTGGGAAAGATCACAAGAGATAGAAGAGCTGTCTTGTATGAAACACGCAGAATTTGTTCTTCTTGTCCCTTCTATTCAAACTCACTCAAACCTCCTATGAAAACACTGAAAAAGTTCAAAGAATAATCTAATTTTGTTCACCTTGCCTCCCGTGCTTCCTTCACACCTACTACCTACCTGACCTAGTTCCAGTGCACCTAAATACAAGTATTAAATTAGACTTTCTAAGTGAGGAGTATATTGTCCTGGGTCTTTCTATAAGAAAAGCTTCTTTAGGAGTTATTCAGCACATCCCAAGATACAATTGATTGGTCTGATTTAATGCCCAAGTAGCTTCCAAGTATTTGTTATTCATGGTATTTTTCCAGTTTAAGCTGAACCTCAGATAAAAGAGAAGCCATGTTAATTGCCAAAGAGAAATATTTGAAATGGTTGGCAAAATTTCATACTGCACAAGAAACTTGTCACTGCAGTGAAGAAACCTGAGGGCAACAGGTATCGTAAGAACAGATTTATTTGTTTCACTGTCACCTAGTCAAAAAAATTGCACTTCTAAAATGTGGGTTGTTCCACACTGCTGATGTTTTTCTCTGGCACATCTGTACAACAGTACCTCTGTGGGCTTAAACATGTGGATCAGTCTGAAGCTTCATGTAAATGGATAATGGAGCTATTAGGAAAGGAGGAAAACTAGTAGTCAGTTTTCAAATCTGAAAACATGGTTTTCTGGGTTTACTTTTAGGTTTCAAAAAATAGGCACAGACATTATGATGATAGGTGCTTTGTGCATGTTTGCAATAATGATCATCATTGATAGCTTCCTTTTTTACAGGAACAATGCCCTCCGAGGATCAAAATACCTCTTTATCTTGATTGCCTGAGGACAGAAACCTCCAGGATAAGCAAGATAATAGGAACTAAAACAGCTCCAAGTCCCATTAGCACAAGTAATGCACACTCAAACCAATCATTATTTATAATGAATTCTGAAAATATGATATAAAACCTGAAGCCAAACTCAAAATCAATATGATGACACATCAGTACTGACATGTCTTTGGGAGATGACATGTGGAACAGAAAAGGATTATAAAATAATAATTATAATTTCTGGATTTATATTTTTTTTTTTAAAAAAAAAAGACTGTTTTTCAGCTGTGTTATGCAAAGAATGTCAGTCTCTATGGTCTGGTGAAAAACCTTTTGAGCTCTTGTATGATTTGCAATGTAACCAGGACCCGTTGACAAAAAATCCTCGCATCTCATTGCTCCATTTAAATCTATATTAGAATTTTGTTTAACTTTAAGACTGTATTAATACTGCAGAGAAATACATTGTTTGTAAAATTGTTTGAGGTAAACGTTCATTTTACAAAATAAGTACTAGTATTTATTTTGCATAGGAAGGTGATGACATTGTCATGTTATGGCTGAGTGACAAAAGAACAGTGCTCATACTGCATTCAGCTTAGTCAAGATCAAAAGACTGAAAGAGGAAGAGTCACCTTCCCTGCTGCCCCTCTTCCTTGTGAGTGTCATGAGCCTTTCTGCCAGTGAGTGTTCTCCCTGTATCATTGACCTCTGTTTGAATGAAATAGTCAGATGCAACAGTTCCTGGTCACCAGCTTGCTGGATGTCAAAATATTATCTAAATATCTAAATATATCTAAATCTAGATCAATCTCTCCAGGTTTTCTTTATATCTAACCCTCTGCCTATGGCTATTTCTTCAACCAATTTATTTTCATTAAATACCACTAGTTTTAGGCCCTTCTAGTTACTTGAAACACTACCTAAGTACATTTTTCATCTGTGTTTATGAGAGTGCATCCAGAGGAAGACAACCACAATGGTGAAAGGTCTCAAGGGCAAGATTTAGGAAGAAAGGCTCTGAGGTCATTTGGCTTGTTCAGCTTGGAGAAGAGAAGGATGAGGGGTGACATAATCACAGCCTACAGATTTCTCAAGGGAAGCAGTGGAGGGGAAGATGCTGATCTCCTCTCTGGTAACCAGCAACGAGACACAAACAACCAGAGTAAAGCTGCATCAGGGAAAGTTCAGATTGGACATTAGGGAAAGGTTCTTCATTGAGAGGGTGATCAGTCACTGAACAGATTCCTTAGGGAAGTAGTCACAGCACCAACTGTGTCAGAGTTCAAAGAGTGCCTGGAAGACACTTTTTGTTATATGGTTTAGTTCTATGTGGTCCTGTAAGGAGAAGGGAGTTGGACTTAGTCCATAGGTGGGATCCCTTCCAACTTGAGATATTCTGTTTCTGTATTGATAACTCATATTTTAGGTTTCTCACCCTCCACCCAAATAAGAAAACTTGACCACCCCTAGGTTCCTGCAACAACCAAAAGAAAAACAAAGGAAAATTTGTGTGTTTTTTTTCAGTAGCAGTGTTCAGAAAACCCAGAGAAGCGACAACTTTCTGTCCAAGACCTAGTAATTATCTGATCTTCACCACTTAGTCTACACATAGTCTTTAAGATGCTGAAATAAGACTCAGAGATGAGCTGGAACTCTTTAGTTTGAGATATTGCTAATAGAATATAATTTTTTTTTTCTGTATTAGACATTGCGTGTATGCATGAAAATTAAAATATGGTCATTACCTAGAACAAATCATTAATATAATTATTACTTATGAATGGCATTGTCAAATACATGTAAAAAGCATTACTTCATTGGAAAACTTTGTATAGCTTTTGATTAGAATACTGTGAAATTGTGAGTTTAAAACACTACAGCTTTCACAGTTTATATGTGATATACAGAATACTTGTTGCACTGTAACCTTTTCTATAAACAAGATGGATCTAGAGAAAGAAATATTTATAAGCAGACAGATAGAAGGGTGTACAAACCAGAGATATCACCAGTGATATGGTGACACTGAAAGATTTCTAGATGACTTTTCAGGTCACTCTGTAAGTTTACCATGTGCATATATAATGCAAAAATGGACTAGATGTGTTAATGTGACACATGTGTACCCATGCAATATTCTCTTTGATCTGAAATAAAATAACAGAGAAAAAAATCCAGTGTGGGTAGAGGAAAGCTCGTTACTGACCTCAGTCAGGGCTATAAATGTTACAGGTTTTTCCTGTTTTATGCTAAGTTGCATCCATTGAAAACTCAGTCTATTAAAGTTGCTGTTTGCCATCCAGTGTTAATACCTCAATTACCTTAAATTATGCCTCATGCTTCTTCAGTCATTTGCTTTCTTGGCTACCTTATATTTGGTGTACATCCATTTTTCTGGCCTACAGGTTTTCAGACATATATAAATAACACAGTAAACCAACTGTAACTATGATAAGTATTCTACTGGTAGGAAAAAATATGGATTTTTCTCATGGGAGGCTGAAAAAATTATTTGGCTTTTTTGTAGGCAGTTTCTGCTTGGAATAAATAAGGATTATTTACAAAGAAACGTAACTCCATTTATTAGTTCTCAACAAATAATCATTATGAAACAAATTCAATATAGAAAATTTGGTTTATAACTAGTATATACTATGAAAATACAGTTTGTATTTTTTAGTATATATTCAGTATATACAGTTTAAAGGTATGTGAATGATTGTGATTTGTTTCCTTTGACTGGCATCTGCTGGTTCTATCAGGTAATCGGAGATATTTTATATTCCAGCTATTAAGATTCCACTAAGCCCTATTTAAGCATTTTTTCTTGCAAGGTGGCTCCTGTAGAAGCCAATTTTCATAGTATGGTATCAGTGAAATAATCATACCTCTCTCTTTGAGAAATATACTGCATATACTCTGGGCTGAAGTATAATGTATAGCAGTAACACATCTGTTACTTGGAAAAACAGAGGAGAAACCTAGTGGTATTTAATTTGTTGCATTATTTTACTTGTCATATCTGTTCCATTTCTCTTCTTTGGTAAATTTTGTTGTGTTTTCCTTTTAATTTAGTGTTTAGCTGCATTGGAATGCAGTTACCAAAACCTTTTTCAAGAGAGCAGATTTTATAGTTCTGGTCTCACAGTCAAAGGTTGCGTAAGAGGCGGTATAAAGGAAATGTATTTTAGATCCATGCATACTGAAAGTTTAATTTTATTTCTCCAGCCATTCTAGAAAACATCTAGTGCTAATTTCACATCAAATATGCTGTCTTGATATTTCAGAAACACACCCAAAAAAAAAAAAAAAAAAAGCAGGAGGAGAAAAAATGTTCTTTATGCCTCAGCCCACTAATGAGTTCATAGGAGCATCAGGATTATTTATTTCAGGGTCAGGGATCTTCTGAATTGTCATTTAATTTTAGCTACAGTTTTTTAATGAGCATAGCAAAAGTTGCGTTGGTAGTGAAGTTCATATATGGACCTAATAAAGCTCTTATGGTGATACCTAATATGAATCTGTGATGAGATTGTCAAAATGCAAAAAAAAAAATCTGTTTCCATCTCAGTGTCTGAATTTTGCATGTATCTTTTGACTGAAGTCTTCCCTACAAAGCATTTTGAGAAGGCAGAGTGCAGTTTGCTGTGGAAACACTGAAACATGGAGAAACACAGAAGAAAGTTCCCCAACACATGAGACAGTATACAAGGTAATTTTTTCCTAAGCAGAGAGTGAGTAATTTGGGGTATTATTATTACTTTGAAATATTTATATCTTCAGTTTCAGACTTCTAAGAATGTACAAGTAGGATTGTACAGTAATAAAAATTAGACTATGAAAGTGTTCCGCTGGTATTCTACACTATTTTTTAGGAAGACAGTAAGATAATTGGTCTTGTCTTATGCATTATTAGAAGCCTAGGACTGCCTATCCACAACAATGGTTGAGGAGTGTGCAGTCTACTTAATACCTTTTGTGAGGGAATAAGCATAAGCATATATGTGCAAGCACCTCTCTGGTTTTGGATAGATGTGTCACCAGCTTCATTAGTCACCAGTACCTTCAAACAAGTGGTGATGGCTTGGTGAAGGTGTGCCTGTACAGCCAGCACAGCTGGGCAGCCACAGGATTCTAGCCATGCCATGGGCACCACAGAGAGCAGGAGAGACAGGATCCAAGATGAGAGTGACAAGCCTTGGCCACCTCTGATGTCCATTTTTGGACTCTGTTTCCTCAACAGATAAAATTAAGAGCACCAATGAGGTCATTTAAAAAAAAAATAAGAAAAAAAAAAGAGCCCAAATAAAGTAATACTAATAATTTGCCTGTTCTTTAGAATCTATGATGATTATTCATCCTCAAAGGATGCTCTCTTCTGCTGTAAAATAAACAGCATGAGCCTTGCTAATGCTGTGGTGTGTCATTTCCCAGCCTTCTTAGTGACTCTGGACATGTGATTTTGCAGTGTCTTGTTACGGATCAAAATTTCACTGCTCACAAATGTGGCTACTGATTGCTGTAGAGCAGCTTATGTTCAAAAAATATTTGCTTATTTGTCTCACTTTATTTGTGAAATGTTATCGCAGCTGGTTTTGTATATACATGCATCACATACCTACAAGGTGTCTCTGATGAAGACTATAGTTTTGGTATTTTCATGTGTTACAAAAGTAACAGATTTTACAAACAAATGTCAATTTCTTAAGTCCCCATTGAGGAAGGATCCTATTTGCTTTTCTTTCTGGAAGGAAATTGTTGTGTTTGTTTTGTTTGTGGTGTTTCAGTTTGGGTTTGTGGTTTTTTTGTTTGGTATTTTCTCCTCCTCTGCTATGTATATATCCACAAATGGAGCCAGAAGAGGCCAAAAATAGTTCTGGAGCTGTGAATGTAGGAACTTAAACACTGAATTTAGCAGTTAAGCTTAATGTCCTTTGGCTGTTATCTCCAGGGTTTTCAATTTTACTTTTTTTTATTATTATTATGCTGCTATTTGCTCCTCTTCATAGCTTAACTTAGGAGTCCAAAGTCTGTGTGCAACTGGGAGGAGCTCCTTTTCCACATCCCCACATGGAATCAGGGTGTGACTTTGTTTTTTTTCCTATGTACAAAGGATTGAGATTGAAAGACTGGTATCTACATTTCCTTTAGGGGTTAAGAGGACTGGTCACTCACTTAGTGGTTGATCAAAAAGCTGTAGAGAGGATAAATTGCTTCTTAGATTTCACTGGGACCTGGAAGAGTACCCCTTCTTGCTATTTAGAGATAGAGAAAACAGATTTTCTGTTCTTAAAAAGTCCATTGTAGGCACTTGAGAGATTTTCTAGTTTGTGAAAATCTGAACATGATTTTTCTTTCTTTTGTAATTTCTGACCCATTCTATTCCAGGAACAGCCTAGTCAAAGAGAAAGGAAAGGAGTGCTGGGAGTGTAGTTCTCTCTCTTCTTCACTTTGCAGAAATATTTGGTGCCTTCTGGTAGTGATCTTGTGTGCATTCATGGACGCAACTCTTCAGGCTATCGGTGCAGAGCTCCAGCTGATTGCTTAGCTCTCTGCTAAATCATGCACTAGAGCATTTTCTGGCAGGGCTGAGATTGTTTTCTACAAGTACACAAAATATTACAGTTGTGGTTTAGCCAGCTTGATCCTTTCAGGTCTTCTTGTCTTGTGTCAGTGGTGAACTTTGTCCCTTCCATGCACAGTTAAATTTTAATGGCATAAGTGCCACTTTTTTTTTTTTTTAATTTTTATTGTAATTAAAAAGGATTGTGTTTAATACACCAAGGTATGTATGAGTTGTAATGAAAAGATTGTCTCATTCCTTTTCCTGTGAACTGGTTTGTTCAACAAGTGAAAACTTGAAAAAAATTATTTCACATTCCCTCTTTACTACCTTTTTGCTACTATTGTGTCCTCTGCTTTTGATTTCATTTTGATTTTCAATTCTTTACAAATATTATCTCTTGACAAGGAGTCCATTTCTTATTTTTTAGTTTGAGGAACATAGCTTAGTATTGTGGGAATTTGAACTGAAAAAAATTTGACTGAGGTGAAGAAAAGTGATTGAGTTTTCCACACGTATTAAATAGGTTCTGAAAAAACATGAATGTTTAAATGTATACTAATATTGTTGCTTTGATAGGGTGTTCATGATCTGTTAGCTGTGAGAGACAGTGACTACACACAGTTGGACTGAGATGATCGTTGTAGGTGCCTTCCAACTGAACTATACTGTTCTACACCCTGGACTGCTGCTTGTGTGTTGACCTTTGCTGAACTGGCTACGTAAAATATTTTACCCATAGAAATGCCCTTAGCCAAGGGGTTGGGGAGAAAGGTGACCTTGCAGTAAATTTGAATTTAGGACTACGCTATTATTGTTGAATATTGGATTTTTTTGTTGATTACCTAGTATGGTGCCTGCAGAAGTGTATTTGGGAGGGGATACAGGGACATGGGATTTATATGTATTTAAATCGTCATATGTCATGTCTTTTCAATGAGATTACCAATCATAACTCCCCAATGAAGCTGCAAAACTTTTAGAGAAATATGTGAGCATTAATTATTAAAATCACAGTAGTGATATTTTCTGAGAAAGTAAAAATGAAATAAATAATGTTGTAGGACTTTTTAAAGAATTTGAAAGTAGCAAATTGTTGCTTGGTCCTTTGTCAAGGGAATCACAGGTAAAAAAATGATGGTAAACAATGATTATGTTTATCTGTTTTCTGAGTATTTGAAGATATTGGGGTTTTTTTTTCTATTGCTTATTCAGAGGTGTGGTTACCTAGCAGATACACAAAGAGTCTGCAAGATGAACCATGCAGGGACACGTATTCATGGTTTACACATAGCTTGCACAATAGAAATGTACTTGGATACACAATGCGATAGTCTTGAGTACATGATACTTGTATGTCAAGGTTCTCCTAATTTGTAAGCTTAGAATATTCTTTTTATCAAGGAGGAATGCATGTTTTCTGTTGGTTTGGTTTTTTTTTTTTCTTTTCCCCTTTCTTTTTTCTTGGAAAGATTATAAAAGGCTGTGTGGGTGTGAAATGACTTGATTGAAGAATTGAATATTTCTCATATTGTCCAATGGAGCCCAACGTTTGTTTTTTTTTCTGTAGGTTAAACTTCTGTCCTGATTGTCACTGGAAGCTACGTTTCTGCAAATGTTTCTGCTCTAATTTTTGATAATTTCTAGTTCACCATTCAGCCAAGCAGCCCAGCTGTAAAAATAATGGCAGCTATGATGTCACCCTGCTCCTCCGTTTGTTAGTTGTATTATGTACAATGTATGAGGCTATCATGTGTTATCTTGTCTACAGCTGTATTTCATCAGTGATTAAATCATAAGTTTTATTTTCAGTATAAATCTTCACAATTAGAACGGGAGGATACACCAACCTTGCCCTATAAAGAATTATAAATAAATATTAAGATGAATGGGTTAGCAACTAAAAAGTTCCTTTTAAAATTCACACTTAAAAGTTGTATAAACAGGAGAACATTAGTTCCATCCTTTTCTGTATGTTTTTATAAATCTATATGTCTAAAAGCATAAGAACTTAGTGATCCACTTTTGGAAATATAGCAAGATGTGAGTCAGTGGTATCTACTATAGATGATGGAGAATGATGATAAGATGCAAAGATACATCTACTTCATGGTGTTTTATCTTCATACAGGCATATTATTTTTATTTTTTTCCTGTGTTCTGTCCTTTTCATTTCCATTATTGTGTCATTTACAATTCCCACAACAGAATCACCCTAGTCTTAGAAGACATTTCTGAGGACCTCATTATTTGAGGGAATACCAATTTTATCTTTCTTTAGATCTATGACTAAGGCCTAAGTCTACTATCCATAGTCACCTAACACAGAGAAGCTTCTCCAGAGGAAAATGCAGAACTGTTGAGATATTCTGTATTCTTAGTCAGATATGCACAAGGCTGTAATATAAATAACACAGATTATCTGTGTATGCTGGAGCTTTGCAATATGTTGTATTTGCTATTAAAAATAAGCCTATTGTATGTGACCACTTAATTTGTAGCTCACTGTGAAGTACGACTGTAGACAATGAAAGTTGTTGCATGTAGCTTAGCACCCTAAAAATCATTAAAAAAAAATCATTAAAAAAAATCACACAATATTGGAAGTACAGTATATATTGCAAAACTATTACTAGAAAGGTAGTTTGTGCATTTGACTTAAAAAATATCCAGTCTGACCCTGACAGACGTTCAGGGAATGGATTTTAAAAAAATAAAATCTGAGAGGGGAAAAAAGTATAGGAATAAAGGAAAGAAAGAGTTGCTCAGAAGTCAAATATGATTTTTCAACTATGCACTTGCTCTACACTTGGCTTCAACACAATTGAAAATGATTCAGTGAGTGAAGCTGCTAAGAATGAAGTGGGTGTTTCTAAGTGTCAGTCAACAGAAAAATGATAAAAATGTTTCAGAACTGAATGCTAGTGTGCAGGACTAGCAAGTGAAATGAAATGGCAGTGTGCTTTGTATCTACCTCAGCTGAGTCTCTTGAAGCATTTTAAACACTTACATATTTTTAAGAAGTTCAGTGAGAATAAAATGTTGAAGTCTAGAACAGATCAGTGTTTTATTCTTTCAGACCACATAACTCCAAGAAAAAAGTGAATTTTCTCTTATACAGACGTCACTGCAAGCACCTTACTCTGTATCTGATATCATAGGATCTGTTACTCTGTCAAAGGGATTTTTATAAACTTACATTATTCTAAAGTCTCAATTCTTATTTGAACTAATAAGCCTAAATGTCATGTAAAAACTTTAAGGCATATTGTTATTATTTTAGGAAATATTTTGGAGATTGTGAAACAATCATGAACATTATGGCACCTGCTTCATTAAGGTATATTAAGTAGTCACAACAAATTAATCTCTTTTAATGTTGGAACAGGGAAAGGATGTTTTCTGACTTTGTACAGAATTAGTAAGCAGTAGTTTCATGGCTTATGATGTTTCTTTTGTCCACTCTGCTCAAGTACTCCCTCAGCATTGGGCAAGGAGAATATAATTTCATATGATAGGCTTAGTTAGTTTTATTTACCTTTTGTGTTATTTCTCTTCCTTCAAGGTTAGCCATGGTAGCAGCAATACTTGGATGTCAGTAAAAATGCCTTCAGTTGGCAACAGTTCTTCTTGCTGCATAGATTTCAGATTCCTTGTGCCTCAAAAAGCTCTTACAACCAGCTGGAAGATGTGAGCAAGGAGAAGTCATAAGAGGATAGGTCTCTTAAGAGACCTGGGATTAGTTCACATCTTTGCAGCTCCAGGATACAATTACACAGCTAAAGAGTGGAGGTGAGGAGAGTGTTATCTGGATAAAATGTGAAAGACTCTTAAAATCTCACTTCAGATAAATTAAGAGTTTTGATTAGGCTGACTGACACACACACTTGTATTTGGAATGCTCCATATGTTTAAGTACATGCATAAACATCAATAAAATCATGTGAATAAACATAGAGGAGTCTGATGTTGAAGTAGTGAAGTAAAGTTAAAAACTAAAAGTAGTTTTAACCTTGTTGACAAAAATTAATTGTAAGCTTGTAGCATCCTGTTATGGATATGTTGTTTTCTTAAGAGTGATTTGAAAGGCAAAGTTTCTTTCCAGGTTTCCTAGAAAAACTTGATACACGACTCATGTGTCAGCGTTACTGTACAATAATTATCAGACAGGAACATTGAATTATTTTATAGGAGGGGAATAACGATGCCATCTTACCCTAAAAACACTGTCTGTTGTCTTTGTTAATTTTGACTGAGTGAGAAAATATTACAATAACGATGTGGGTGAACAGGTAAATTATATTTAGGAATGTACATATAAAATTGTAATAAGTTTGAGTATTTACTGTATTTCAAACAGTTTTATTAAGTGGCTTAACTTAATAAAAGTTGGAAATTTTGTTCAGTAGAGAGCAGGAATGT
>NW_008618401.1:20495-40462 GCF_000691845.1 Merops nubicus
AAAATATTTTTAAAGTTTTAATTACTAGGTGTACTGGAGGGTTCTAGAACTTTCATGTCTTGATTTTTTTAGTCTGCTTTTCATGATGTTTATGATTCTGAAATAGTAAAACTGGAATCAGACCGTTATCTTTGCGAATAAGCAGGACAAAAATCTTTGCATTCTATATCTTATTTTGATGTGGAAGCTTTCAACAGCCTTGGTGATTTTCCTTCTGTATCTTTACAGACAAAAGCTAATGCTTTCTTCTTTTGGGCTTGATACTGTTTTCCCTGTGTTTCCTTATATGTCTTCCATGCATACTGCAACACTGACAGATAATGATTTTCTTCATCCTCTCCAGATCTCTAAGCATGAGATCCCTTTTTGTCCTGTTGCCATATTTGCTCTTATTAGCTTTTCCTCTTACCCTCTTCACTTGCCATTTGGGTAACTATACCCCCTAGACCTCTGTCTTCTAAATTGGATTTTCCGCTTCCAGGTCAACCACAGCCACTCAAAAGTGTGTATTTTAACTGCTGCTCAGCAGTGTGCTCAGCCCATAATCACTGTCTCTACTCCACACTGTGCACTCATGAGCTACAATTGGCTTTATGCTTTTAAGGAGGAGATTTTGACAGACATTGGAGTGGGTAAGAGGTATGGGAAAAGAAAGAAAAAGGCTGAAAAATTAAGTTATATAGGAGAGAATGTGGTAGGAAGCACTCAGACATAAAGAGGAAGGAAAACTCCACATGATCGCAAGGGGATGGTAAAAATTGCAATGTTGTAGACGTGCTTTTGAGCATCATGGGTTTTTGTAGAGTGAGAACTGCTCATGTGAACAGTTGCCAGTTATGATAATTGTACATGAACACATAGTCCCAAAGAGTCTATGTTATTCTGACATTATGCAACAGTCAACTGTTAAACATGAGTGACTTTCAAGTAAAGATGTCTCAGTCACCTTAGCTGCATGGCTACACCCACTTATAACTAGCTTTTGTACAGGAAAAATAGATAATTAAGGCACGTGAAAGGTAAAATACTAAAATTTATATTTTTATTGTATTACTATTTCCCTTTTTCTGTAAAGAATCTATTACAATATCTTTTTTCTTTTTTTTTTCTTTTCCTTTTTTTTTTTTTTATAAAAGGAAGATAATATTTTTTTGGCAGTTTTAGAGATACTTGAGGGTAGAAAACAAATAATTAAGGAAAGGTAACATTTTTTAATAGCAATTAATCTAGAATTGTTCCTGCTGTTGGAGTCTGTTCCTCTTTCCTTGGATGCAAGCACTTGTAAAATCAGCTCAAGTCCCATATGCTTTTCACTGTCATTATGAACTTTTGATCTTAATGTAACCTTTCTGTTGTTACTGTTGTAGATGTTGAAAAATAAACTACTCAGGTATAAAGTGCCTTAGAATAGGTGTCTTAGAGTGAGTTTATTGTCCTGGAGTAGCTTAAAATGAAGGGCACTGTAACAGTAATTCAAAACTTAAAGTATAGTTTCCTAATAGCTATCTTTTTGAAATTCCAATAAAATTGGTTTAAGTACCAACCAAAAATACACCTAATAGGAATAACTTGGGAGGTAAGCAATATTCTTTTAATAGTTTAGATCTTTGTCTCAATAATATTTCATAGTGTATATGGACTTCCATACATTCAGTTTAAGAACATTTTGCTTTAGATTCACATTACAAAAAGATTTGGGTACTTTCAGCTTAATTAATTCAGTTTAATAAAAGTACAATATTTAAGATGTACAAAGAAATGTGTAGGCATTTAATGTTCATCAAGATGTGCCTGAGATCAACAGCATTTATGCTATTCGTGTTGTGTATATGGACACCAAATCAGAAGAAAAGGAGTGAATATCTCCAGTCACACGGAAATCATGCCACATAACATTAGCAGTAAATTTGGGACTGCTCTCTCTGTCCATCTGCACAGTACAGTCTGTTTTCTTTTGAGAAATATAATTAAGTGTATTTTTTGAGCAGAAAAATAGTAGGTTTTGTATCCAACTACCTTTGGAACAGTTTAGTCCACGTATATATTCAGGATGTTTACTGGTATAGTGTTGATTTCTGCAGATTTTGGGTTCCTTTTCACATTCTCTGTATTTTTTACTGTTATCTTTTTGTCTCTTTCTTTTTTTAAGGTTTTCCACTCTTTAATCACCCAGGAAAACAAATATCTCCCCTCCATTTTCCTTTCCTATCTTTTTTTAAGGGATAAATGTGTTGCTTTTGCTCATGGTTCCCTCTAAGCAAGGCATATCCCTTCTCATATGCAAGTTTCCAGGTCCTCTTCTAAATATAAAAGCAAACTGAAAGCAACATTTCAACACATTCCTCCTTTCTCTTTTTTAGTTTTTCCTTTCAGTACCCAAAGGTACTTCATAACTGGCAGGAGAACATAAAGGTACTTCATAACTGATAGTCTAGCAGAATTAAAACCTTCATTAGCAGCAGTAAAGGGAATGTCAGAACAGAAGTATCTGTTATGTTTTATAGGATTTATTTGCACTCTTATTGTATGCAGAGTTCAGCTCACATTTTGTTATCAGAGATGCAGCTCTCGGCAACAGACAAGAGATACCAGTACACATACCAAACTCTTTCCTTCTGACTATTTATGCTGAAAGTGTATGGTTCCTCTCCTTGTGTGAAAAGATGTGAGCTGTTGAGTGAACACTCATCAATCAGACTCGACTTTCTGCTGCCTAGACTGTTCTATTTTACCTTAGAGACAGGTTTATCTTTGTACAAAAACACAGTCCCATGAAAACCCTCTTAGAGCCTAGTTATTGAGTTCATGTTTCCTCAGCAATGTGAACGTTTTTTTGCCTATGTTCATCATTTTGAAATTCCTTCCACTTCATCTTCCTTATGCTGCCTGGAGACACTACAGCTTATATGATGCCCCGTTTTCTTAGCAGTTGCAAGGTGGCTCCAGGAGAACCTGGCTGAAGAGATATTGGTTTCATCATCACTTTTGCAAGAGTGTATGAAAATTCTAGTCATGTAAAGACAAAGATAACCAGAAAAAAAGCCATTATTTTTACCTCACCCTGTAAAAAAGAGGAGAAACTCTTACAAGAGTGCAAATTTTGCCTGGTTTGAAAAAAAAAAAAAAAATGAAACCAAAAAAGAACCCCACGCAACATTTGTTAGAATAAAGGAGTCTAAAATTACTTCAAATTTTATTTCTACAATAGAATTTTCCTATAAATACTGTTCTTTCATGTGCTAAAATAATACAAAAGGTGAAAATAATATTCAAATGCAAGCCACCTGAAACCATCTTGTGCTTTCCCAGCTTGCTCAATGCTAATGATAGGTAAGCAATACAGGGTCTGAAATGGTACCTCAAGCTATAAGTGATTCTCAATCCTGTTGTGCAGCCTCTTCACAATTAGTTTTGAGTCTGGGAACGGTTTGAAATACCTGTCCATCAAAAATGTGTAGTAATTTCAGTGGGAGAAGGCTTGGAGCTTCATGTAGTTATGAACTCTCCAAGAGGCCATCTAAACCTTATTTTCAGATCTTTGTTATGTATGCTAACACCATGACATGGAGTCTGTTTAATTTTTGTGGCTGGTGGCTCACATTAGCTTTTTTTTTTTTTTGCAAATAAACACTGCATAGTTCAGAACCTTTCAGGATTTTTTTTTTGCCATTGATCTAGGCTACGAGAAATAAAACTAGGAAAACATTGGGCAAAGAGATGAGAGCAGTGTGTGGGATGAGGGAGTTGAGAGGCTATGATTATCCTGTCTTAGATGTGCCCTTGGTGCTCCCCAAACAGAGTTTCTAAGCTGCATTTACATATGCAGCTGGCATAGAAAGAATTATTATCACCAGGAGGGGTTATCAGGTGCTGTGCACTGTAAGACTGTTACTGAGAAGCTTCCATCAGCACCTCCAGGCAGATGAGAGGGAGGGAGGGTGTGCCAAGGGTCAGAGATTTGCCTAGGACTGCAAATGCCAACACGCAGGAAAAATGAAGGTTTCACTCCCAGAATGGCTGGTATGTACATGTGTACACAAAAAACCTACCCTGCAGCATGTCTTGCCAGTGGAGAAAAATAACACGCCTTCTGATGGAGACCATCCCTTTGATATTCTATTTTGAATCAAATTCCACATGGATTAGAAATCCTAAATATGATTTTTGCTAATTTATGGAAGCACACTGAACAAACTCATGTCTCCAGCTCATTTAACCTTCTACAGGCTTTTGTAAATGAGATTATAAAATATGACATGATGTCTAAATGGTTTTTAAACATTTTTAAAAGTTACAGCAGTAGCATACATGATTTAAAAAGTGAGATTGGGAAATCAAGTTCTCTAAAGTTAGGAAATGGCAGAATTTGAATTTGGTGCAACCTGAATTTTATCACTTTTAACTGTATACAGGAACTGTTTAATGTCTGAGACTTTCAGATTTAGTCCTGTAGTCCTGGGAGCACTGATTCCTAGGAGCTTATGTTCTTCTCTGTGAGTGTCTGAGGGTGGTGATGGAGGCTTTCAAGTGACCTCTAGCAGTAATTTTAAATGTACTGTATGTATATTTTCTTTCATTATATTATCACAGACATTTTCTTAAAAAGAACAGCTACTCCATCTTGTGAGTAGGTATTTATTAAATTCTTTCTGTCTTACATAGTCATGGCTGGAGGACAAAAACAGCAGGCCGTTTTTAATCTAGAATTATAAAATACAGCATAAAACTTACACAGAAGAGGATCAAGCACTGACAACATCAGTTCCGTTTCCTGAATTTTCAGTGTTTGATTTCCAAACTTAATGGTCTTTTAGTAGAGATACTTTTTTAGAAATCTAATATCCTGGTGGAGACATTAGATGAAAACTGTCACCAGTGCTTGTGTATTAGTTCATATTGTGGAATAAGACATGGATTCTATTTCTAGCCTTGACATGATGTCTGTGTAAACACTTTGTCAGATCAATAAGGCTGTCTCTGGATTTTTGTCTGAAAAAGGAATGCTGCTATTTGGTCATCCTTTTCAAATACATGAGAATTTTTTATTTTTCAGTATCTCTAGATTAAAATATAAGCTCTTAATATTTGAAATTTCTATGATCTGCTTAGTGGGAATGAATTGAAGTATCCAATAAGATAACATTATGCTTTTCAAAAATTCCCTGGAAGGCTTATTTTGGTTAATTCCTTCTTTCTCTCCCAATAGTTGTGTTCTGCTAGCGCATTGTGTTGATGTATGTTTTCCTTGTAGAGGGGGAAAAAAATGGCCAAGTGAGATTAAATTAATGGCCTGCCTTCATCCAGTTGCAGTGTTTGCATGAGAATTGACTGATGTCTTGCCATTTTGACACCTTGTTACAGCCCTTGCCATTTGAATGGATTGTCAGCATTTTAATATCTTAAATACTCTGTAAACCATAGCATAAGTACTGCCACCTTGTTTATATACTCAATTTTGATGGGCCTATCCATTTAATTTCAGTTTGTCACTTTGACCAACCAAAGCTCAAAACGTTTAAAGCAAAGCAATGAGTTAATCTGTTGTGTTTCATAGATGCATGAGGTATTGTAACCCAGCCCTGTTCTAAATGGCACTGGGAAGATTTATATGAATGTGTTCCTCTGCTAGTTTTGTTTTGTTTTTTGGCTAGCCTGGTTTAAATGAATGCCTTCTTACTGAGGTGAGACTCTCCTCTGACTGTGTACTATCCTCTTTCATAGCCCCTGGGATAAAGGATATCAAAATGAGAAGCGAGACTACTGGAAGAAGAACCATAATGGTTGCTAACTGATGTTAAGAGGAATTGCAGGTGGAAAAAGGAAGGTAATGGAGGCTGATAGTGTCAGTGATGTAAATGGGATCTGGATTGTGCGGTCTGTGTGTATGAGAGGGAGGAGGAACAAAGGAAAAATCAGGGGAAAAAAAGAGAAGGGAGAGAATGTGGGTGGAAGGAAAATTTTCCTTCCTTTTAGCCTTTATGCTTTAAGCCTAAATGCTTTTCTCTACTTATCAGCCAGTTTTATGGCTGTGCTTCACTTGCCTTTCCTTCTCCAATTCCCCTTTCTCCCCTGGAATGGGATGTAAAAAAGAAAAAAAAAAAAAAAAGGGGGTAGGGGAAAAAGCAATAGATTTTAATTTTCTTCGTTGGCTTCAGGACTGTGTAGAATGCTTCCCCTTTCATGTGTTATGGAGCATTTAGTAATGTTCTGGAATTGCCCACCTGCCTGTATTTTCGGTCTTGTCAGTAGTTGTGATGTGAGAAAGCTGGAAGGGTGTTGGCATCCACGACTGGTTTGGATTCTGTTGGTAAGCTGTCATGTTTCTTGTATGTACAAACATATTTTGTGCATGGGAAGAAGCTGGTGGAGAGAACTCAACATGCATCAGAACTGGTTCAATCACTAAAGCAGTTCAGTGTTAGAGTTTGCTCAGGTATGCCCAGAATGAAACATTTCTGAATGTGTGGTCTAGTTTTTATTATCAGAACTTTAATTTTTTCTACACATAAGCATTCTCATTCTCTTTTCAGTACATCTTGTGCAGGTTTTTGGGTATTTTTTTTATCAGTGCAGAGTGAGTTGAAAACGCTATTGAATCTGAATAGTAGGGAATTAGGCTTAGCTGAAGCAGACAGCTACAAAAGACATTAGGCAATGGAGTCTCTTGCCTGAAATATTAAATGAAGTGTGCTTCTTTAATCTTCAGAAAAGGTATGTTTTTAAGGTGAAGATAGTCTTTGAAACATAGGACAGTAGAAGACACACCATTTAGTTTTTAATAATCTGTAATTACTAAGAAAATAATGTTGACCTAATGCTTTCAGGTTTTTTGTTTTGTTTTTTTAGAAAATGAATCAAGTGAACAAGTAAGAGATAATTATTTTCCTTATTTTCCTATTTTTATTGTTGGATCTTTATAGGCTTGCACTGTGGCTCGGCCCTACTTCAGTAGTCAGGTGGTTGATTTTCTTTTTTTTTCCTCCACATCTTTGATTACACCACCATAAAACTGAAAGGCGCTTCATCAGATTTTATTTTTGGTCTGGGGACTTCTCTTAGCTCTCAATCTTGAATGAATATTTAAGCAACTCATAATGCAACAATTGTTATTCTGAGGGAAAAATAAAAAGCAATACTCTATTGAACATAACAGTAGCCTGATGAAAAGGTAATGGCACCTCTGCAGAATAGAATAAAATCAAATCCTAATTGTTTTGGTCAATTTGACTTGCCAGCAAGTCATGCTTTAATCTCTGCATAAATTAGAAGCCTTTTCTCTGTTCAAATTCCTGTGGGGTTGCTGTCTTTGGCTTCTGTCTACTTAATTCAGCTCAGCTAGTGAATGCTTTTGAATAATGTCATGATATTTCCATTAAAGAATTCAAAGTTGGTGAGAAGAAAGGTGTCAAACTGCTATTATTCAATCGAGATGAGTTTCAGTGATAAGCCTTTGGTTTGGCAGATTCCTCAAGCTCTGTAAAGAATGTTAGTGAATAAGCTAAAGTGTAGGATCCAAGGGCAAATCTGTTTGCCCAGTGTACTTGCAGTCAGGGTAAACTGTAATTCGGATTACAGCAAACGAAGCCTCTGGTGCTGGTGGCTGATGAAGAAGGGTGTGCCTGCAATTTTGCTGGCTTTTGGGGAGGAGCTGGGCACGGAAGGAAAAGGGGAGGGTTAATGTTGATTATTTCTTCCTAAAAGTAAGTGAGGTCATGGGATAAGTATCAATTCATGAAACTCTGATCCTAATATGCTTTTGGTTAAGCATGTCATACTTTTCTCTTTTTTCTACTGCTAAATATAGTGTATAAAAACATTCTTTGCAGTAGGGCTGCTAAATACTAAGTCTAGCTCCCACTTTTCTGAAAGTTGAATTCTCTCAACAGAGCACTGCTGTTTTCTTTTTTTTATCTTGATGGAATGAAAGATGCATTACCATGAGGAAGGTCACTATATTGCCAAAACAAAGATGATAATTGCATCACTGCTGAACAACAGACTGTCATTAAAATAGAGATGAAGTCCCTCAAATACTTGTAGAGTTGTGTAGTTGAAACCAGTAGTTTCAAGTACAGGCCAGAAGAAATAATGTACAAGAATCTGAGGTGCAGATTGTTAATTGTTTTCTTCGGTCTAAATGTTGAAAAGACTTTAGCATGTTATTAAAAAAAAAAAAGCTTTTAAAAATGTATTTTTGTAAAAGCCCTACTGAATACCTGTGAAGGCACCCTAGAGTTCACACAAATCCTGCTATTTATCAATCCATTTGGATGACCTTGAGATGTTATCATCCTGACTCCAATCAGCTATATTCTTGGGAGAGTAGGGGGGGAAGAGCTGAAGAGGGGAAGCAGTGGAAAATGCATAAGTAAGAAGGAAAAAAAAAAAAAAAAAAAAGAAAAATGTTCTTTTCTGGATTGCTTGAGTTATAAGATGAGATTATAGCTAGCAGAATCAAGGGCACATAGGCATGGCACATGATGATTATGATTTATGGGAGCATTAAAAAGGAAGAAAATCAATATATATTCTAAAAGTTCTGTTTTGCTCAGATTAATCTAAACCCCCTCCTTGAGTTGGTGATGACAGAGGAAGGCTGTGTTGATAAGAACTTCTGCTTTTTTCCCCAACGGTAGTTTCAATAAATGTTAATGTACAAATTCAGCTTTAGAAAATTAACCTTTTGTAGCCTTTCGTTTTAAAAAATAAAAGCCAGTAGGCACAATTTACAATAAATTTAAGGTCAAATGTGACATTAGATAGGCATCTGCTACTGATAAACAAAGTGATAATGCAATACGTGAAGATTCTATTAGCAGAATATGAAACCAAAAGATTAATCTCTCCATAAAAAAAATATTCTTCCCTTCAGTGCTTTCTGCCAGTTATTTCCTATGTTCTGATGCCTGTAGCAAAGTGATATGTTCAGCTGAAGATCTATGCTGGTTTTACTTTTTTAATTTAGTGCATCATAGATCTAATCAGATGTTTGTAGCAATTAAAAAATGTATCATTTTTTGTCGAATGCTATATGTTGATTTGATAGAGATTTCTTATATGGTTGTCTGAAAATATTTCTTATTAATCTTTTTTTTTAATATACAATACAAATCTTTTTCCTAACATTATTAAGTATAATATTTCTATGTATTATAGAACAGAAAAAATATACTAATAAGATAAATGTGGCCACTTAGCCAAATGTCTGCCTCCATCTCCCTCATCCTATAAATATACAAAGCAACAGTCAAAATTCAGGACAAGGACAGGTAAAGACACAATTAAGATTCTTGCATAAGGACTATAATGCTTTTTGATTAGAAATAGTAAATGCATTGTATTCTTTTTCTTAAGTATTTGTGTAGTCCTTGCTGGTATTTTGATATTTTAAAATAATTCCTTTGAGGTGGTGTGTTGTTTTTTTTTTTAACAACTCCCTTTAAATACTAAACAAGCAACCAAAAACCTTTTAAGCAACAGTATCTTAAAAATAGACAGATAAATGACTACTGCAATAAAATAGCTTTGTTCCTGGAGGACTAACTTCTAGATATTTAGAGTTTACAATGGACACCTATCAGAGTATCTGCTGTAAAGGAGACACCAATTAATGGGAGCATCTAAAGGAGAAACAAATGATGGGAAAAGTGAGACACCTCTCACTTCTACACCCCTCAATAAAACCCCTTGTATTGTAGGTTGTTCTACCCATATGGAAAAACCTTCTTTTCCATAATTCAATATGTAGTTACAAGGCTTAAAGTTTATGCATTGTCCCTTAAATGTCTCCAGAATTAAGTCCAACTCCTAGGGATGGCTGTAGATGTGATTATGGACTACAGAACTGTAATTGTTGCACTGCAGAATATTAACAAAAATATGAAATATAAAACACCCTTACTAAAATGATCTATAATTTAACTATGAAGTATACATTACTAAACTTATCTTTTCAGTAAAAAATCTGTTTGTATTCATTAATAGTGTTAAAAAATGCAAAAAAAAATAAAGATATCCATTTATACCTACCTATAAATGGCACTAACATTTGTCTCAAAAGAATGGTAATGAAGGTAAATATTGAATGAAGTTCTATGAGCTAAGATACTGGGAAACTGTTATTGCAAATAAATGGGTTGTAAGTATCGATCAGTGATGCTTCACAATATTTCTGTAGAATAGAGTCATGATAATGTTTCTTCATTTCAGCCACTTCATAATGTAAGGCATGTCTAGTGGAACCAATGTATGGAGCAGAAATAAGAGGTCTGTGTTGTCAGTCCAGACTTAGAACAAACAAAATATTTAGAAACTAAGAGTCTGATTTTGTTCATAAAAATTCTTTAGATCCTAATTATTTTAATGACATTATTTCTTAAGAGCTCATGTTTTTCTTTACAGTTAAAGTAAATTTCATGGTAGGGTAGGTTAAGGTTGAAAAGTATGTGTTAATATGGTTCAGGTGAGAAGAGGCATTATGGTATAATGCCTCTACAGATGAACACTTTAGCCATTAAAAGGTGTCTAGAAGTGGCAGCATAGAAGATTCTCATATTTCAAAATAAATGTGTAGCTGAATTCACATCATCCTAGAATCCATGATGAACAGGCAAAGGATAGAAGATGAACACAAGTGTGTACCCTTCTTGATGTTCCTACACAACAGAAGGAATACAACTACTCTGTAAGTGAGCATGGTAGATAAGTTACAACCCCAGTGAAAACCAATATTTGGAGTCTTGAACAATTCATGAACAGCTAGATGGATGTTTTCTTGGTTTGATTACTGAATGTCTGGCAATTCAAATAAATTTTGTTATTACATGATACATATCTGCTCAAAAAATATTAGTATATTTATCCTCAAAACACAGAGAAATATTCTTCCTATAAGTAGTAAACTGTGAAAAGAAGTAAAAGAACATTAATGAAGCAGTCTCTTTTCCAAAGTTAAGTCTCTTTTCAGTGTTCAGTCCTGATGGTGCCAGTACTTCTGTCATGCACAGAACCAGCATCCTAAAGATGGATAAGATGCAAGGGACTGTGCTTTATTCTAAGGGATAAGTCCTTGTTTTCCTTGGTAAATAATGGTGGTTTTGTCTCAAATATAATTATCTGTTCTAACATACACAATTTTTGTCATAAGTATCTGTTTATTTTTAAATCATACTTACAAGTTTTAATATGTTTCCAAACCTTTTATTTTTTTTTTAAATCAACATTATTAATTCTTTTAAATGAACAATAGATATAGATTATAATAGCAAAATTGTGTAAATTGTCCAAGAATGATTGTTCAACAGTTCTTTGGGGGGATATAAGGGGCAGAGTGGTCATGTTTGATTGCACAAACTTTAAGAAGCTTGGAGACCAGGATTAGAACAAAGAACATTAAATTATTTTGCAATGTGAATCATGGACACTCATTGACTTCCCTGGTATTCATATTTCTTTTACAGTGATTGTCACTCTGTTTAGCTTTTTATAAAGTTTAAAAATCTTCATTACAGATTACAGTTTTCTGAGGACTGACCCTTTTTCTTTTAAAAGCATCAGAATCAAGATATTTTTGTTTGCTGAAATTAAAAAATCATGTCAGGTATTTGAAAGACAACATATACCAAGGAATAATAATTTCTGTGTTATCAGTTTATTTTTCCTTCTTGTTGGTAGAAGTTACATGTCCGACCAACAAATTCATCATCAATTCTTTCACGTAAGTTATTGTTTGATGTTTATTTTGTTTACAAGTTTTGATGCATATAAGGTTTAATTTTAAGACTAAGTATAAATGAAACTCTTAGACTATGGAAGAAATATGTTATTTTCAGTCACTGAAAGTGTATTTGCATTTCCTCAGAATTATCATTCTTAAAGGACATAACCACTATGAGAGAGAAAAAAAGCTATTTTTAATGTTAGCATAGAGAGAAAAAAAAATCCTATGGGGACATCTTCAACATTTTCACATATTTGACACTGACAAATTGAAAAATCTCTTGCAGTTTCTGAATGCTTTTCTCAGATAAGGGAAAATAATTGAAATTGTCTGTTACACTACCTTTAAGATCAAATAGTGGCATATTCAGAGTGTATTTTATCTCACACTATAGGATGAGCTCAGTGACAATATTGAAGGAAACATCCATTCTGATTTTTACTTATTGACAGAGCAGTGTTTTTCCCTATGGATTTTGTCATCAGCAGCTGGAAATAAACAGATATTTTCAAGTTTTACATCAGTCAATTAACTTTTTATTTTTCAATTCACATTATTTATTTACATAATTCAGATCATTGGCTCCACATTTAGTAATCAGTTTCATTGATAAATTTACAGTAAACCACTAAACAATTGATTATTCCATTTTGAAATCGGATATAATAAGAAACTATTCCAAATACTTGGATGTTTCCACTTTCTGAGGAATATGTGACCAGATAGAATTTTGACTAGTATTAGTCCTGCTATAATTCTGATAAACAGTGATATCTTGAAAATACAGCAGTGTCAAATATGACTGTAGATACTTCTTTCCTACTGTTCTCCAAGGACAGTTGAAAACACAGCGGAAGGAACTGAGAACTTAACACAAAGATTGTGTTAAGGAAATACCAATTACAGAGTGAAAAAAACTTTGGAACCAGAGTGCTAAGCAGACTTAAGTTTTCTAATTCTAGGTCTTCCAGGCCTTCTTAGGTTTTGGGTTGTTTTGGTTTTCCTTCCCGCTCCCCACCTCCCCAAAACTAGTATTGCTAAAGACAGTAGATAAAACAACACAGAATTCAGAACTGCTTCAATGCCCTTGTCATATTTATCACTGTACATTGATAGGTACCTTTCAAGATAAACAACGATAAACGTGAATAAAAATTTCATTTAAAAACAAATTACCAACTCTGGTGAAATGAAGACTTTAGTAAACCTGTAGCAATGTAGACTATGAAAAGTCATGACTCCTCTAATGTTTATAGTGGTCTTGTGCTTTGTTTGCACTTGGTGGATGATACTGTGTTTTATTTGTTCATTCTTTTCAATTCTCTCTACTGTAGATTGAGATAGCCCGAAAGAAAACATTTTAGCCTTGTGGAATTAATTTTTCAGTACCCTTTTGCATAAACCGTGTGCTAAATATTTCATTTGCTGCAATAATGAGAGCAGACAATGACAAAAATAAAAACGCTATTGCATAAGTTGTGTTTCTTGGATATCAGAGTTGATCTACATTTTGAACTCCTGGAATGTTTGTGAGATACTGGGTATCACTACAGCTTTTGGCTAAAGAACAGAAATGGTTAATCACAAGAAGGCAGCATCAGGAAAAGCATTCCAGCTTCACTGTGAGCTTCTTTAATTGTGTTTTAGGGTAAGAGAGTCTATGTGCAAAGTCAATCCTTTGTTTGATCTGTTTGTAGCAGTTTTTGATTATCAAAGCATCAGCTTAATTCAGACAGGATAAATATGACTTACTCATTTCAATGGCATTCCAGGTAGGAGAAATGTTAGCTCATTCTGTCTTCCACTGAACATAGACTCTCCTGTGATAAGTTTTGGCATCCTCCCCAAGCTGGACTGAAAACTGAGTTAGCAACAGAAATTCCTTCATTCTACAATTTATTAGCAATCTCTTATTTGAATTATTATTTAAATATTAGAGGGAAGGAAGGAAGATTGCTGCTTGATCAAAAAAAAATATTTTCTGAATACTTATATATATTAGTTCTAGCCAAAATTATTGTCTTCTCCTCACCTGTAATAAAACCAACAAACAAACAAAAAAAAAACCTGGAAAAAAACACAGAACAAAAAAACACCCCACCCCAAACCAAAGCAAGCCACAGACAAAAACCCCAGAATCAGTGAAAAGTGACAAGAATGTTGACAATATTTTATGAAAGCTGTTGTAATTTACCCATCATTTTAATGTATATTGTTGTATCTGCTTCTGGATTGCAAAGTGTGGGGGGGGAAAAAAAAACAAACCAACAACAGTGAAAATGAGTTGTGGTCTGCTTCTTCCTGCTTCTTCACTGAGGCTAAGGTAAAATGCCAGCAGTGATGACTTCACTTGCTGTAGTTCATTGATGACGTATCAGTATTGCTGACATGGCACGGATCTAGATGTAATGACCATGCTGAAGTTGACTCTGATTTTTTTGTTCCTGCTTTGTAGTTACATAAAGGGAATGTAAACATTCAGGGTTAGGTTGGATGAGGCTATGAGCAGCCTGCTCTAGTTGAAGGTGTCCCTGCTCACTGCAGAGGGGTTGGACTAGATGATCTATAAAGGTCTTTTCCTACCCAAGCAGCTACAAACAGAGCAAAACAAAAGTGGAGGCCTGAGTCACTGAGATATTCCCACTAGTCACCTTGCACTGTTCTATTGAGAAGTGTTACATCATTTGGGAAGATGTCTTTGAGGGGAAAAGTTTCATTGTTCCTGGTAAATTACCACATAAGTTAAAAATCATATTATACTTTCTAAATAAACAAATGATACTGTCAGGGTTCTGGCCAGCATTAACTGTACAAATAAAGCAAGCAGTGACAGATCATGTACAAGCCATTGCAGAGCATGCTGTGTTATGACAGTTGCTTTTATGACCCTAATCATGGTACTGCCAAGTACAAAAGGTATAATATATACATATGCACAGAACTATATTGTATGCCATCAGCACATGCTTCTGATTATGGCAAACTCAATAAAAATGGTGTTTTATAATTTTTTTTCTTTCATGATGTATATGGAGCTAAGTAGAGTTCTATGTTTTGCTATTCTTTCGATATCTTACCTTAAAAATGTTGTGGACCACTAGGATAGAATACTAACTCAGGCAGAATCTAGTGTGACCTTTGAAAGCCATAAATGTTTGGGCAGGCCAGACACTGGCATTATATTGTGCTGCGATTTGATACCTATATAATGGCTAATTCCTGCATAAAGCTTAACCCAGAAACGACACCACACAACTTGTGAAAGATATGAAATGTCTACAATGCTTAGCAGCTCAGTAAAGGTTTAAGATAATCCTCAATTTCAGTGTTAGCCTCTTAAAACATGGCAAAGAAACAGGCATGATACCTTTAGTAAAAATAACTATACAGAAAGCTCATTATGATTTAAATAGCTCTTCTGATAAAAAAAGAATAAACGTATTTCTTCCAGACTGTAATTGTTTCAATGCTTATTTTGGTTTTCTCCTCCCAGCCTCTTTTGTTGTCTCCTTCAGAGCCTTCCTGATGGCAAGATACATAGTGGCAGAAAAACACAGAAAATATTATTTGTATTTTTCTTTGCCAATATCTGTGAAACTTCCTGTGTTGTTTTCCAAGAGAATTTGGCAGAACTTGTATTCATTTACAAAGAAAAAATAATTAGGCTTTATAGCTAATGGGATTACATAATTTAGAAATGAACCCCTGAAAAGGTTTTTATGGACAAAGCACAATGCAATGTAATTTAAACATGTTATGTAGCGGTCTGAGAAGCCTTCCAGGTTTGTTTTGATGGGTGTACAGGACCTACAATTTTAAAATATGCTCAGATGAATCTCATTTTATCATGTTCAATATATCTGCGAAAACAGGGTCAAGCTTCAGGCCCTTTGTCATCTTGTGTGCTTACCCTGATACGTACAGTGGAACTGAAAGTAGGGCTAGGCTGCATCTCTGTAGTAATGTCACTCTGCTTTTACAGGTACAAGTTCCTCATTTAAAAGCTGTTGCACTTGTATAAGCAAAAGTTTTAGCAAAACAGCACAAGTAATAATGGAAGAAATAGAAAATACTGTGCTATGTACTATTAGAAGAGAACTGGATGAGATAGCTTAGTCATGCTGCAGTTCTATCTGCACTGAGAAATGAAGTAAAAAAAGGTCTTTCCTAGAATTAGGCTCCAATCACACAGGAAACTCTCAGCCAATCAAGACAATGGATGTTAATATGTAGTCTCAAACCCAGTGTAGGCTGTAATTGGATCCTAGAAGTCAAGAACCAATGTGGACCTTTTATGCATATAAGCAAAAGTCAAGTAAACAATTTGTAGTTGGCAGAAAAAATGATATGTAAAGCCAAGTTAGTTTATCTGACTTTCATAGGTAATTCAGCAATCTTCTCAGCTCCAGGTGTAAAGTCACGTTATGTGTATGAATGAACTTCTAGACTCAGAATTTTCCAGTTTCAAATGTTGTGTTGACCATTAATTGTAGTCTACTGATCACAAAAGCACTATATTTCAAAAGTTATGTAGTTATTAAATACAGCTATATAGAAGGCTTTTTATGTGATTTAATCTGTTACAAAATGTCTGTGAGAAACAACAACCTAGTAAATATCTCCAAACTGTGAGTTAAAATAAGGGTAAAACCCTAGTGCTCCATCTTCATTGGATTAAGAGTGGAAGGGCTCCTTTAGCCTTGCCTAGGGTAAGGACATTGTCTGCATTAGAAATGGAAACCATTTTTAGATGTTATTTATTCTTTGTGGATACATCAGGCTCAGAGAGGTGCATGGGTGATAAAACGATCATGTCTCAGAGCTGGTGAGTAAGGTATATTAAGTTTAGTCAAGACCTTATGGATGGATAGGAAAATAAGCAAAAGAAGGTAGGATATCTGTTGGAAGAACAAGGAAAATGCTATTTCTTTATCTCAAGTTGAAAGGGTCAGAAAAGGACAAAATAAGGCAAAGATACATACACTACAAAGCAGTTAAAGGAAGTAGTTGTTGATGTCAGAGAACACACGGATAGGTCACTAAAAGAATTGTTTGATGCACCTTACTAAGTCAACCAGGGGTCAGAAGATGCAAAAGCAGGATTTAGGTCATTATCCTGAGTTAAGAAATACCAACTGTTCTTGGCTTCATCAGCATGAATGAACATTGCAAGGATGAAATTCTAAGTAACCCTGTTTGTATCAGATATAGACCAGAAAGGCAGGCATGGGTGACCAGCATCCAGTTCTATTTGGGAAGACTAAGGCACTTCAGCATTTAATTGAAACTGGAATATTGATCCATCCCAGGTAGCTGCTACTGCTGGTTGATAACCACTAAGATGAAAATAGTGTAATAGTGCCCAATAATATTTAATGACATGGAACAAAGTCCCTGAAGCAAGTCTTATCTGAAGATGAGAAAAAGTCGATAGAGTAGCTTGATGAGGTTTGTTTGGGGTACTTGAGTACATGGTCAGCTGTATTTTAAATGACATAAATATATTAGCACCTCTCCAGTGATGAAATTGACTTCTTTATTACTAATTTTGTAGGGATTTAATTTAATAATTCAGTCAGTTTAAGAAAGTTATTATTTTGTGTAAGTAAATATATCTAGATTACCTGTATGTATTAATTTTTTCAAGATTAGATATGTTGGTCTAAATATCAAATGTCAATTTCTGGGCACACAGCAGAAGTTATATTTGGATGTCCATATTAGTGTGTGGGCGCATAGGTAGAGCTTTCACATGTCTGCAAACCTTTTAACAATCAGGTGTTGTTGATGGACAGCTTAAATTGGCTTTTTTCATTGTCACTTAAGGCAGATCTTTTATAATCACATTAAAACCTTTCGGAATCCTGGTGCCTTTGACATTCGTTATCTAATAGCAAAGAAATGGTCATATACACCTCTTTGTGCAGACTCTAATCTTTTCCTATCTGAACATCTTTTTTTCCAAGTGTTTCATTACAGGGCTGTATTTCAGGGGTGTTTTTATCACATAACTGGAGTACTCCAATGATCAGCACTAGGTTCATTTCATTTTTGTTCCTCATGATTATCAGTTTCTGGGCAACTGAGCAACTTCTAACACATCTATGTATGCAAACGTTGCTAGTCCTCCATTTACCTCAGATTATCTTCTCACACTCCCTGGTACTCTTTCTATAGAATATGTGATCTACTTGCATATAATTACTTTTTTTTACAGTTTTAGGTAGTTTCAAATATTTTGCCCAATATCTAGTGTACCATAGTACTACTCACTTTTTATAACAAAAAGGCATGTTTTAGACTGTCGTGTCTTAGGAGCATTTGAAGCTGTGTGGTACTCAGATGAAACACTGGGGACTTCATCTGACCAAAAATATAAGATGGTCTCCTTCTGATTGTTTCTTTTTCCTAAAAGGATACGGTATATAAAGATTAATTTTATTTCTACATTTTATGACATCCAGATTCTCTAAATCTGAAAAAGTCCAGAGGATATACTGTTAAAATAATGTATTTTCAAAACAAAACAAAATGCAAAGCCAAAAAAAAACACCCCTACACTTACTGTTGGCTCCTTATTTAAACCATGTATCTTGATTATACCTCAATAATGTTGCCATTTCTATCTGGTACAGTTTAAGAATGTTAAGTGAACTTTATTAGTTTCCTAAGATTATATTAAATGTAAAACCAATCCTGTTGATTGACTATTATTGTAAGTTGTATTGAAAACTGGAGACTTTTTCCACTTAACATGACAAATATTAAGCCATTCAGGTTTATGGATTGCTGAATTTTACAGACAAATTACTTTTTGTCTTTTAAATTCTAAAATGCAAAGTAAAGCTTAAAGCAAAACTAACACCTTATGTGTTAATGAAATGCAGCTTTTTTTTTTTTTTTAATTGAAATACAAGAAGTAATTGCAGCACTTTTTCATTGCATAGCTGTGTGCTTATAGTGATAGCTTGGAACAAATGCAAATTCTTCTGTTTCTTATCAAAAGTTTATGACATTTGTACAAGGAAAAAAAAAAATGTTTACAAGAGCATGCTACATAGTATTTTGGAAGGCTTTGCATTTTGGCTGCTTCTTTAGATGTTACATAGACCACACTCCCATTTGACTTCTCCCTGAAGCATGAATATGCATTACTGGATGTACAGTAAATTCTGGATGGTAAGCACCTGTATTTTGTAGAATAAAACACGACTGAAGTATCAGATGTTTCGCTGTATGAGTTTTGAATAATTGTTTCCATATGGTGCACAATAAAAAGCTGTTGAAACCAAAGGCTGATAAACTTATTGCTTTTATTCCAGATGGCCCAATTTGTGCAACTGCATTAATATTAAAAATTTAAGTGTTTTCTTTGAGAATCAGCTGAATAGTGTCCTGGGAACCAGGAATGTCTGTTCTGGGCTGATTTTCCTATTGCAGTTACTTTCCTTCTGTCTCAATTCCATATTTTAATTTTTTTTTTTAATGTGCTCCTTCACAGTGTTTAACTCTAAGTTGGGGAACTGTTTGTGAAAAGATATTGGAACAAGAAACTTACATACAGTTTTCATACATATTTTTAGTAAAGTTGCATTTTATATAAGTATAACCCAGTTTATTTCTAGCCAAAAGGAAGCATAAAGGCTGAATAAATATTTAAGTGAATTCAGCCTAAGTATATAGAAAACAGATGTAAATTACTAAGACAAATTGCCTTTGTATTAAACTTTTTTTGCACAAAAATCTTTTGAGTAGCTCATTAAAAATACCTTCTGGGTACATTCTCTGTTAAACCAATATCCTTTAGAGAGAAGCTAAAGTAGTAAGTATTTGAAAAGTTTCTTGTTTCCTTGTCAAGTAAAACCTTCATTCTCAGAAGAAGAGCTTGTATCTCTGCCTATTTGGATAAATTTATGTATTTACTTAGTATGCTAAAAGAAAAATACCCCTGGTTGAACTGCTGTGTATTCTTTGGAAGCACCTGAGGATATTGTCTGGCTCTTTCTAAAGCCTCTAAATTCACAGGATGTTTATCTCTCACTAACCAAAATCAGACTGCAAAACAGATATTGAAGTATTGCCCATGATAATGGGAAGATATCCAGATTTATTTATTTATTTATTTTAAAGTAATTCCAGGTGTCAGCAGGCTGTTCTCTTGGCCATCCTGGTTCATCTGTTCTACACAAGAAATATTTTAATGTCATTGTTACTCCAGACATACATCAGCAAACCATGTAAAGTCTAC
>NW_008618401.1:40492-65623 GCF_000691845.1 Merops nubicus
TCCCTACATGTTTTTCTCAATATCCCACTGTTTTGCCCTGCAGCCTTTTCTGAAATACAGCTTGTCCCATGTGTGTTCCCAATTGCAATTAATATTAGACATAATTTGAATAACTATATATAATTGTTCTTTTTCATGCCTTGCCTTGAAAAAAATTCGTACATCTTACTCTAAATTACCGTCAAAGAGGTCATGCTACTCATTTTTGGAAATTAAGCTCATTAACAAGTTTTTCTTCCATTGTCTACTAATTTTCCCTGAACTCTCCTTCACACAGGTAAGTGGAGGCTTATGAAGAGATTATGATTGACCATAAATCTTCCAACTAAATATCTCTGCATCAGAAAAGCAAAATTTGTCTGTATGAAACAGTTTTGCAGTAATAAACACCTTGGTTGTGTTTGTTTTTTTTTTTTTTTTCCAGGGAGTGTTTCTTACATTTAGGATGTATTTGTACATGAAGATGTTTAACCAACAGGAAAAAAAATCTGCAAAATTTTGCCCTTCATCTCTAAGTTTTTTTTTATCTCTGTATCTCTGCACTTGTTTGAGAAGTCTCGCTGAAGTCTTACCCTATGTGAAATGTCTGGAGAAGCTTACAACTTCTTTGAGAAAAAGAGCTATAGTTCATGATGCTTGCAAGCCCTCTTTGCACAACTAAAAGTTTGTGTGTCCCATGAGAAAGACAGAATGATCTTGTCTCTGAACTTCTGGTTTCTTCCAGTATAGCTTCCAGCACATCCAGTGCAGCCTGTATAACTTTTGCAAGAAAGAGTATGGTGTCCTATGCTTGCAGTTTGACTTTGTTGTTTGTATGAGATGACTTAAGAACAGTGTTTCTGGATGTGTGAAGGAAATTATAACCTTTATTGGAGGGTTCATGTAAGTTAGAACTGATAACAGAAGATCCTGCAGGGGGAAAGGACTTTCTCCTTACTATTGGTCCTATATAGAAAACATCTATCAAAGATAATGAATAAGCAAAATCCTGTGATTCACAGCAAATTTTTGCAGTCACAGCAAAATTGCTGTGAGATGTCACTTCCTACAAGAACGAACCTGTCCTAATCCACTAAATACACACAGGTGAAAATGTAAGGTCAAAATGATGCAAAAACAATTAAACAGAAGGTTCAAAAAAAACAACATTGGAAAAAAGTGACATCATATTTCTAATAGCTCTAAACTGCCAGCAACTTAACGAGAAACAGTTATATCTTCACATTTAATGGAAAACACACACACCCCACCAAAGAGAAAATAGGAAAAGGAATTTTCTAGTATTTTTAATGCAATTAATTATGTTCTGGGGTTTTTTTTTTATTAGAAACTTTAAACTTGAGAGTTATTGTGTATTTAATGCAAAATCAGAACTTATGTCTAGGTAAACAAGGGCATTTTACTTGCATTATTACTCCTGCCTAGTAGTAGATTTGCATAGTTCATGAAGTACCGAGTACATTCCACAAAGCTGTCAGCATTAACCCCTGAGTATGTGTGAGAGGAGATATGGATGAAGTGCAGGCAAATAAGGAGAGCAGCTCTCTAATAATGTTGCAGAGTGGAACAGTAGGCTGGAGAATCTGTTGAATACATTAGCATATACTTCTGATGTGAATATGTAAGGCTGAAGACCATTAAGGCACGTGAGAGGGAGACTTACCTTAAAATAGTGTAGGTGGTGTAGTAGGTGAAAAATTGCTCCCTGTAGTGACATACTAAGATACAGTGAGGGGATTATTAAAATGCAATGTAAACTTAAATGACTTCTGATTTAAATTTCTGATGTTTCAATTTTCTAGCTCTCTTGGGAAGATGCAGAGCGTGTGTTTATTTGATTGCACAGTAATCTAAATTACATTTAGAGGCGTGGTATTTGCAATCTTGATGTCTGAAATTGGTCAAAAAGCCTTAGAATCAACTGGTTTGACAGTTTTATTTCTTTTCAGAGGATATCATGCATCTCTCTGAACTGCTTATAATATAATCCAAAAGCACTGACCCATAATCTACAAAAATATCATAAATAATACATTCCAGTTTAGTGAATCTTGTACTGGAGACAATTCTAGTGATAATATATGAATTATCTTATTCTGTCCTCTCCATTACCCTGTCAGTAGATGTGGCAAGATGATACAGTTCTTCACAGCTCCAAAGCACCACCTACAACATTATTGATATAGATATCTGACTCCTTAGTGTCAACTTTTCAGCTCGTTCACCAAACCATTAAGTGTTCCACACATTTTTATTTTAAATTTAAATAACTGCAGAGCACAAAACTGGCAGACTAGTGTTAAACAGCATTTGTGAAAATACAGCAGGTTTGTGATGTCTTCATCAGTCTGGTACTTGTTCCGTTCAATGAAAAGTTGTCCTGTTAATGAAAGCTATTAGAATAGAGTAACTCCATGTAGAGAAGGGTGAGAAGCCTACTTTCTGACTTTGGTTTAGTTTGCTCCTTGCTTCTCATTTCAGTACAATTCAGATTTCAGGATGACTTCTGCAAGGCTAATGTTTCCTTATAAATATGTGAAAGTGACAGTGTAATGAAAAGTGTAGCACAAATAAACCAAAATCCAGATATAATAGGCCACTTATTAACTTCACTAGTGCTGTATCAAGACAATAACATTTCAGAATAAGAAAGCACTTTAAATTATGGCTGATCTTCCATGCCAAAAATACTTTATTCCAAATGTCTTGCCCCCAACTCCTGTGTGCACTCAAATGTGCAAGGTACAACACTACTTTTATCATACTTCAGCACAAAGTATGTTTGGCCTAGAAAAGTTTGTCATTCCTGGGTGAGATAACTAATTACTTAAAAAGTTAAGATACTCTTACAAAGCTTTGAAGTGGGAAAAAACATGACTTTTTTCACTTTTAACCAAAAAAAATTAATAAAACTTTCAAAGATATACAGAACAAGAATTAATTACGGTGCCTCTGGGTTTCAAAAATACTGTAATTTTCTAATTACAGAGCTTCCAGAGTCATATATTCTGATTTGCTCTCAGATACATGCATATAACTTTACTAAGGTTAAGGGAGGTAATACGTAACTTCAAGAGGGGAAAATATATCCTAAAAGACTTTCATGTTGTACACATAACAGATCATAGTGTATAATAGGATCAAAAATATATTCATTTTTATGATTGATATTAGAATGAAATATTATATATTCTCTGTCTAGACTTTGGAAAAAGTTCTAGTGATTATATCTGAGGAAAGAAGGATCAAGAGACAAGGAGGGTTAAAATATAGTAATCAATCTTAAATATAATTTAGAACAGTTTCAAATTTTCCCTGATGCTGTACTGTTGTTGCTGGAATAAGGCTATATTGTTGGTCAAGTCCATTCTGTTTTCTCTCACACTTGTTACAGGTGCCACATTCATGATTAATTGTTCTGGGCAATTGTGGAGAGGTGACAGAAGGCCACAAAAGTCTGAGGATTATTCAGATCTTATGTCTGAAAGCCAACATATATAATTTTTTTTAATTCTGTGGTGAAGAGAAGGATTATGCATTGTGACTCTGAAAAAGGCAAAGATGCAAGTAGTTCATACAATAGATTTTGTAGCTTTAAGTGACATCTGATGGATGATTTACATTTTAAAAACAACAAAAGTAGATTTAGCCTCCTTCCAATTTGTGATCCTATAGCAACAAATTATTTAATTTGGTAAAATGGTGTTAATGAAAAAAAAAAAAACTAGATATTCTTCTTTTTGTAACTGCACCCTAATCTTTTTTAGGTATTTTCTGTGTAGTCTTGTTAACTAATCCTATTTAATCACCTGAAAACTATGCAAAATTATTCCCAGATTTCAATTAATTTCATTGGCTATGTATAGGATCTCCTTGCAGACTCACTTATGTAGTAATTTCCTTGTGTCCTGACCCTTGACAATGCGTATATGAATTATTGAAATACAAAGTAAAAATGATTAATAATGTTTCTGCTCTTACAGATTACTATTAAAGAGGGTATGCTGATGTTTAGTTGATATCAAATTACGCTCACTGCAGTAATTCATTATTATTCTTTATTATGTTATGTAGTGTACAATGGTTCTGTTGTTAGAAAAGAGGATTTGGAACTGCTTAGTGAAAGTAAACAAGAGTTTTTTTTTTTTTCCTCTGAGTTCCCAGATGATATTTCAAACCAATTGACATGATCCAAGAAGGTAGGTAGAGCATTTCAAGGTTTGCCATTAGAATGTGTACCTTTTCAGCATCTGCCCTTCAATAAGAAACACTAAAGTGTATGTCAGACACTGATGTTCTTTTCACAAGGCATGAGTAACATAAACATCATTAACCAAGAATCAAAAGCAGCCACTAGGAAAGCTATGAACTCTAGGAAATCTCAGCTTCTTCTAGGAGACCTTAAAATTATTGGGAAATAATGATGCCTCCTGCAGAAGTGGAGGTGACCATTGTATGTTGTGTGGGATCTTGGTGTATCTAGACCCCAGACTATAGTAATATCTACCATCTGAAGAGGTGTGAGCAAGACTATATGCATGTAGATGTGAACACAATAGCCCAAAAGCCTTTTTAGATGATTTGCTAACTGTTTCTGTGGTGTCATGAAGGTGTGTTGTGAAAGTATGTATTTGATCAAGCTCCTTTGATTTGCAGGAAGAACAGCTTGTAATCAGGAATCCCAGCCAAGTTCAGCCATAAATTAGTTCCTTGTGCAAAAACAATTCTGTAGGCATCTGACTTCAGAATGTAAGGTTTAAAAACATGAATGATGCATCATGATCTTCTCCATATGATAGTTTGATTCTCTGATAACTTCTGCTACTTTAAAGCTTTTTAAGGAAACCATCAAAGAAGTGTAAAAAAAACTAACTATAGAATTAGTTAAAAGATGTTCACTGAATTTGGTGTCTTGTTAAATGTTTATGTACATCTTAAATTTCATCAGGATCATGGCCTATCATAGATGCTTGCTGGAGTAATTTCATATTTACAGTTTATCAACAGCTGACACCTCTGTGTTACTCATATCACTAATTACCCAACAGATAATAATGGATGTTTCTAACCAGTATAAATAAATGAAAATGCTTTGCTGGTAATTCAAATGTTCATGATCTGTTTCTCAAATTTAGAAGACAGTTATCCAGTCATGCTTGATTTGATTCACTGCTGTGTTTCAGGTAAGCAACTGCAGCGTATGGAGTTCTATAAACTGAAAAAGTGAGCAAGAACCACTGAGGAAATCAGATATGTTCAATGAAAAATGTTCCTTCAGTGTTCATTAACAGAGGTAAAACTCATTGCTACACGAGATGGTCCAACTCGTAACAAAGCTGTCTATCATATATCCTTCTTAGACTCTCTTAGAAGTTGATTTTACTTAGCATGTTATCTCAGTACATTAGTCCAAGGGACATACCACAGGATAGAGATGATATCCCATTACTTTTCTGGCTGAAAATAATTTTCGTTAAAGTTAGAACAAAAGGCATAAGAAAAACCACATAATCTTTAATAAATCTTACAATATTACAAAGAACCTTGGAGTGCTATGAACCTACTTTTAATGTGTACTTCTCCATTAAGGCAGAAAATTGCACTGGGGGAAAACAATACCCAATTTGTTTCTGCTTCATTGCAACAGTTTCGCAGTTGATGCTTCGCTTTGAATTTGCATTGGTAAAAATTTAATATTACTTCCACTTTGACTGAATGTGAATTCTGATATAGTATGCTCATTAAAAGTCAGTTTGGTTACATATGTGTATATATGTTCAAGAGGAGCCTGATATCTTTATAAATTACTATTCTCAGATGTTTCTGCTTCTAACCAACATCACTGATTTCTTTGCATATTGTTCAAGGAGCACAAGTGTAATCTTTAGAGCATAAGAATAGGGAAAAATTACTTTTTTTCTCCCTCCCCCCTTCCCTACAATCACCATCAGAACAGCTTCCTGGTTTACAAATCTTATTCTTGTTACACTCTCTGTCACGGAAATAAGAATGGAATTTTAATGCCAGTGCAGACTGAGAAATGGCAAATGGCTGCACAAGTGAATTCCTGGAATGTGGTGTATTAAGTCTGGAATGCAATGTATTAGGTCCAGAATGTACTTATGGGTTCTCCAACCTGTAACAAAAAGAAGTATGATAATCAAAGGAGCAGCACCGAATAGGGCAGAACGGTAGGTTGGACTGTTCGTAGTGGGAAGCTAAGAAATTAATTTTTGGAGTGGGAAGATTTCTTTGAACTCTACTTCTGTCTTCCTCCTGTCAATTAATATGTGCAAGCTGTTGTATTTACTAGCAGGCCTCCTTAAGAATGACAGCAATAACCATGCTATTGAAATTCAAGTAACGACAGCTAAAAGTGAAATTAATTTCATATCCTACATAATTTTCTTTTCAGTTTTAGTAATGAATGGGTTTGACCCATGAAGTGATTTGAACTAGTGCATTCATGTCATTCCCTAATCTCTTTTTGGTAACATATGAATTATTTTATTTTACATCTTTACTCTTGCTTTATGTTGGGAAGTATCTTCAGTAAGGTGTCACTGCTAATCAAATACTAATCACAAATAATCACATATAAATCAATACTTATGGTCATTTACTATCAATTATATATAAACAATCACAGTAACTTGGTTTATTAGGGTTACTTCAGTTTCAAAGAATTATAATTCAGATATGTATTTGACCATTTAGTGGAATCCTGTTCTTACCCAGTGACTAACACCCATTGATTTTTATGAAAGTATCATGTTGTTCTAGGTGCCATAGGCAATTAATCCAATTTAGTGTTTAAACAGTTGAAATAGTTTTGCAAGTGTTCCTTGTATTGTACTTGTTCTACATTTTATTTAATGTCTTTCATCCAGTTCACACCATCACATCATCTCAGAGTGTTTCGTAGAGTGTTGTCTTGTCTTAGGCATTCTGAACAGTATTATACTGTCAGCAGTTGATCATCCTCAGATTTTCTGTCTTGATCTTTTTTCCTGCCTTGGTGAGGAATACTTTATTAACTGTCCATTTTGAAACACATCAAAAGAACAGCATATTGTAATCTTACTCTTCAAGAAAATTTCACTTTGCCTGCCATGGTTCAATATTTTGGATGTTTAGAAGAATTACTGCCAAAGCACTATTGATATTATTTATACACTATTATCAGCTTCAATCACATAATTGTCACAAGGACAATGATTGCAGCAAATGTTCTCTTCTTCAGCACTGGTGAAGGAAAAGTGTGCGCTTAGACGAGTCCTGTGAGATGAGTTATCCCTGAATGAACCCTCTGTGATTTCCCCATTCTAATCTCAGGTGAGGTTTAAAAATAATTAATGACACTTTCGCTGTGCCGTTCAGTACTTCAGTGAAGGTGGTTTGACAGCCATCTCTAGGAAAGAGCAGATGGTGGAAGAATACTCTGAGGTGGATTCTTTTCTTTCCCTCCAGTAGATTGTTTCATTCTGGTGAATAATTGATGGAGAAGGAAAATTCATAGCATAAACTGCTCTCTAGAAACATCAGAATTGTTTGAGAGGCAAGCAAAGCTTTATTATTTTAGGAGAGGATTGAATACTATTCAAAAGGTGAATAAACTAATCTTTAGGGTTGTGTGCTCTGTTGATGTTCAAGCGCTCGCTGTCAGCAAAAGGTGACATCTCTTATATATATATGTACCTATATATGGAACTCAGAGTTTATTCTCTATCCAGATAATGCTTTAGCAATTACTAGCAGTGCAAGGGATGCAATGGTCACTTTCCTGTTATCACAGCTACATCTGGCTGGGACCACAGTAAGTCCAGCCCAGCTCTGAGACCCGACAATGTTGGGTCAGGTCATCACAAAGCCTGTGGCCATCTGCTAGGAATGGCAAAAATTGTATTTACAGGGTGATGCCTCACATGAGACTGTGCCTGACTGACTAGTTCTGTGGTTTGGAGCAGCAACAACCACACAGAGAAGGGCATAGAGTCCAACACTGGGGAAACTAATCAGGTAACCATTTAGAGTTCCTTCTTATTTTTTTCCTTAACCATTTGGTTTTGTACTATCTAAAAAAAGATGATGTACTCAATCATGTTGAAAGTTTTGCTTCTGTTTCATTTCTCTTTTATGTCTCCTTCTCCTACCTCATTCTCATATGATGCTTTAAAATAAAACATTAAGAAGTAAGAAGGGGTTTGTTTAAATCTCTGAGGAGTCAGCAGTAGTGTTAGGAAAGCTGTAGGCAAATGGGTGAGCCAGGGCTACCCCCCTAATGAACAGGTATCAAGGCAAAGGGAACTACTCCAGCATGGCCAAGAGGAGACATAGTGCTAGATTCTGCACTGATCAAGACACTTAGTAGTTTTTGAGACCCATACAGAGCAGCTGGGGGATGTATCAAAACAGGGATTTCTCTATCTGGCCACTAAAATAGACTGCTCTTAGACAGATGGTGCTACATCATTTACGCTCTAAATTCATACAACATTTCAAACTGAGTATTTTAATGCTACCACATACTTCTGTAATTGCTCAGCCAGACTTGGCAAGTCTAGCATTTAAAATACAATGCAAGTTTTTGTTTAAAACTTTAGTACTAGTCCTTTTTTTGTTTCTCATGGCGTATCTTTACAACACAAAGGGTAGACCTGTTTTCAAAGAAACAAACAATTTTATGCAAAAAGCCAGAAACCATAGAACTTCAGCAAGTTATATTAATTAGAACAAGAAAAAATGATCAAATTATTCATCTTTAAAATGAAAATATGTGGAAATGATATGCAATGATGAGTTAAAACAGAAAGTATACAAAATCTATGGCTTTAAATTAAATGGGTTTGATGAAACAGAATCACTAGTTGCCAAGGCCATTTTGAGAATGGAAAAAAAAAAAAAGTTATTTTCTGGATCACTTAAAGGAACATAAGTGAAAAACATTCTGTGCCTGAATAAGAGAGAAAAAAAAAATCTTTCACAGTGAAGCAGCAAATCAGATAAACATCCAAATGTCTTGAATGGTGATGTATGGTTTCTCATGGTAGCAAAAGGATATCCAGGGGTGTATTTAGTTCTTATACTGTTGTTGTTGATTTTTATCAGATGTAAGATACCATTTTTGTTCAGTGTACAAATATATGACATTTTTAAGGTCAGTAAAGAAAAAGTAGAAAACTAGAACATGAATATGTGAAACATTATTTCAGAAAAAAAAAAAAAAGCTAATCACTGAGTTTAATAGCAAAAGTGTTCTCAACATCCTTCATGTACCTGAGTTTGGAGCACTGTTTTATAGCTGGAGAAAAAGTCTCATCTTTTAAGCAGATTTTTAAGGTTTGGTGCTTTGGGGGTTTTAGCTTTTTAGCTAAAACTTTTTTTAGTTTTGCCCTTGTCCACATTGAATTGCCAGTGAATTTTCTGCCTCGTTATACAAAGTGTTTTTTGAAAGGCTGGAAATGGGATGGCCTTTTAAAGTGTACACCCTGCTGCTTCCTGAGGAGGAGGGTGAAGTTTCATTCTTAATACCTCTGAAATTCACTTGGAGCCACTGCTTTTTGCAGTGTTCCTGCAAGCGTGAGGCACCGCTGTGTAACCATTAGTTCTGAACAGCTCTGAGCTCCTACCAATCAGAACCATACTGCCATTTTGTTAGTGCCAAGCTTGGCGTTTTTCAGCCCATTTCTCTGTAGTTCTACCCTTTATTTAGGCTGCAGTTAGATCTCATTTTAAACAAATGTCATGACCTGTGATGCCACACTGTGGTTACAATATGCAAATACTGACTTTTTAATTGAGACCACTTTATCGATGTTAAAATATTTATGTGTATTTGATTATTCATTTATCCTCCTGTAGTAGGCCTTGTTTAGGCAAAGCTGCGCATTTTTAATTATTTCAAGTTTGCTTGATGAATCAGTCCCTACAAACTGGTAATTAATTTAGATGGCATTCTCTGAACTCTGAACTCCCTGCAATATATCATCTTTTTGCTGCTGCATTGCACAGCAAAGTGGAGTTTTGGCAATGCCACGTGAACAGAAACCATAAATCATCCTCCTGTGATGCTTGTGTATATGCAACCAAATCCAACAGTAGCTTTACTGCATCCAATAGTGTACAGTGAGTTAGAAACAAGGGTCAAGCTCAATTTTTGTCTAAAAATAATTAATCATGTCTCCTCAAGGAATGATTCTTAAAAATGTGAGGCTCTGCTTACGATAGCAATCTTATCTAAAAAGGGTAGTGGTCTGAAAGATACTGGATTTCAAAAAGATTCATTAAAAACGTGCCATGATTCAGGCTAAAATGTGATCTCAGCTCCTGCACATACTAGAATATTTGTCTGTGTGAAAGAAAGAGATTCTGAGAATCACGGCAACAGGGAAAAAAAACTCAAACCTTTCATTCAATAAGCATCTTTCCAGTGAGGAATCCACCTGGAAGACACAGATCTATGGGAATTAGACAAATATAGCTAGATTTTTGTCGATCAAGTCCGTCTCCCTCTCCCAAAGCAGGATGATTTAAATCAATGTGATTTTTTTTCTGGCAGATATTTGTTTAACCTGATACACCTTTAAAAGACCTTCAAGAATAGAAACGTCACTGTTCTCTGTGTGTCAGAATTTTTCTAAAGTTAAAAAAAGAATTCTAACTCTTAGTCACCGTTATTTCTATTTCTTATAGAGGTACTCTGATAAGCATTTGGGTAATTTTATCTTCCTGTCAGTCACTCTCCAGTACAAGGACAACAACACTTTCTTTCCCCACTATGAACCTCTGATATACTGAGTCATCTCATCCTCTCTGGCTTGTTCATGTGAACAAAAGCTAGCAGAACACTGCAGATAAAAGGGGTAGAGAAGAAACTTTTGCTTCGATAGTAGCTATCTCCATGAAAATAACAAAGCCATTTTACAGTTGCAAGTGGATGCTAGATTGTGTGACCTGCAAAGGGGTGAAATAGAATCAGGGGATATTAGTTCTCTCTTCACAAGCCTTTCTTCCCAGTCTGATGAGGAAAAGAATTGAAAATGCAGGCAGACAGAGCACGCAGTTGCCAGTACAGTACATTGTATCCTGCAACACACCAGTAAAGATGCTCACACTCAGATTTTTGTAGTCTACTGGAAAATTAGGACATTTTGTTCAAAAGGTTTCTCTGTGTTCTAAAACCATTGGTTTTTTGATGTATTTTATTTTTTACTGGTTACATTACAATGCTATTGAAAGCTTTCAGCTGAGCTTTGAATTGTATTTGGTACAGTGTATATGTCTATTACTATAGATACATTTCGGTATATATTAATAAAATATAAACTGCTACTATCTCTGAAGAATGCACATCCAAGGAGTGCCTTTTTATTGTGAACATTTGACTGATGGCACAACTTGCAATCTCCTCTTGCTGCATAAGACATCAACAGACATACACTAAATACTGCTGCCCTTTAATACACATTAAACTGAAGATGCCAAGTGCTTTGCCATAAAAGCAACAACAAGAAGCCTCGACCACTTATTTATTTATTTATTTTTATGCTTCAGCAAAGTACTTTTTGCACAAGACCACTCTTTTTGTATTTGTGAAATCTATGTAAAGATACAGTGAAATGCATTATGACTTCATGTTTACCATTTCCATCTACATATGAGTCTTGTTACAAATTAGACAAGAAATGAATTGAGCTACTGTTTTGCAGTCAGCTTACCTGGCGCTTTTACTGTGACTCTGTGCCAATCATACTTTGAATAAATTTTCCAGCTGTTTCATACTTTTGTCTTTTCACACTGAAGGAGAGGGAAATCACACTGACAGACTTACCAGCTGTTCTTGGTGTTATCTTGACTGGTTATAATGCTCAGTAGGGGATATTGCTCCTTCATGAATTATGAAACTCTAATACAGTTCGTTGTGTTGTGAGATTTTACAAAATCTGCCAGGTGCTCATTCTGTTCTTGTGTTAGAGCTTTGGTTGTCTTTTTAAGAACACCTAAATGTCTAAATGTGTCTAGACTTCAGTAAATAAAACCACAGTCTTATCATTGGGATAATCTTTACAAACATTGCATGATCTCTTGTGACCCATAAACTCGCATACTGTAAAATGATGCTTTATTGTTTGTTGTCAGTGCAGGTTTCCCTGCAGTTATACTTGGAAAGTGAGCTTTCATTTCCTAGGTATGTGAGTGTCTGCCTGCACAGATGAATGTGTGTGAATAGCAAAGCCATAGAATGAATTAAGTAACATTTATCATGTGCTTTCAATTGATTTGCTTCCAATTTGCCCATTAATCCTTTTTGAGAGGTACCTCTGAGACTCTTTTTCAAATGACATATTAATGTACAGATTTCTTATGGATGTGAAGCATACTGTAACTGCATTCAGATGGGTAACAAAGGACAAGAAAAAATGGTAGTGAAGAAGGCTACGTCTTCGTTTTCCAGAGTGAGGATTTCAGGCATTAAGAATGTACCTATACATTTTGGGCAGTAAAAGACAAATAAACAGTATGAGCCTTTCTCGGATTGATAGCAGTTTTAATATTAAAACGTTTGGCATGGAACCTGAACCCACAGCAACAACAAAATCTGAGGCGTATGTTTGGAGGAGTTTGTACAGCAATTGCTTTGAAAAGCCTTTCATAAATGGCTTAATTATATTGCCCTCTGCTGGGATTACCAAAGATTGCAGACTGATGCTTAAAATGTGGAGGAAAAAATAGCTGTCTGGAGGAATCTCTGTGACCTAGAATTAAGTTCTTGGACACTGCTCAGCAGAGTGTTTCTGGGTTTAGAAGCCAAAAGGGAGTCTTGGAGTTTCTTCTGCTCCACCAAAGGAGTATTCATTTCCTTAGAGAAAAACCTGTATGGACAGGAGAGAGAGACATAAAGTTAAACTTTCCATGTATATGAATTACACTGTATTCTGGAATTTACAGGAACAGAAAAAAAGAATGATCGCTGAGTTATGTAGGCAGATGAGTCTATGGCTGATGAGAGAACAGTTGTGTGGAATTGTGAGGAAGAGATCTGTTGGTGTCCTGTGCCATAAATCTCTCTTTTTTTTTTTTTTTTTTTGTGTAGAATGTCTTCAAAATGAATGCACACCTAAAAAGAAGAAAAAAAGTTTTATTCTCACTGAAATGTATTGAGATTTTTTTTTTTTCTCATCGTTGTCCAGAATTTCAGTCAGATAATTTTTCCCGTTAAAGCTTCAGGTCACTTTTCAATGCATACTTCATGCTACTGAAGTCAATGGAAGAAATGAATCTGAATGGGGCATTGTGTACCAATGGCACTTCCTTTATCTTTCTACCATCTGTTTTACATTCTAGAAAGTACTCAAGTTCAGAGCAAGGCCAGATAAACTCTGTCAGCTCTTTGACAGCATAATTGCCTACCTACTGTCTTCTATCTGTTCCTCAATTCACTGGCTTCAAAGGAAGCATCACAGGCAGCATTGCAAAGTGAGTCTGAATTGTGAATGGGGCCATCATGTTTCATAATGCTGACAGACAGCTTCTCACAGTAATTCTATAAGCCAATTTTATATTCCATACACTGATTTAAATTCTGGTCCTACTGGCACTTATGGGAGTTTACCACTGTCTTCTTAGTTTCCTTCAGAGATAGAGTGAACAGCAAAAAAAGTGAGCTGAAAGGTACTTCCTTGGTACCAGTGACCAACAAGACCATACTTTAAAAAAAAAACCAACCTATTGAGTATTTAATTGTCTTTGTAGAACCTGTGGCAACACAACAACTGATATTACAGCCAAGCTAAAACTTTTACAGTTTAATGAGCTCAGCACAAGCAATGTTAATGTAACTGGCTGTATGTGGGCATAGGAAATTTGATTGCACCAAACAACCAAGAAAAATGAGAGATATTTGTGAAAAGATGGACAGGAAGAGGGCACTCAGAGCAAACCAAATAGACCTTGTCGTATGTTCAGTACTAAGCAAGACTTGGTGATACAGTGAAGCAAAAATGTGTAGTGAAAGCAGTCAGCAAACTAACAGGTAGTTCCCATGACCCTGAGGCTGGTTACTCCTGTGGTCACAGCTTTGGTTGACTGGGTTTTATTTTTGACCTGAAACATCAGTCAGGAAATAACAGTCAGAAATGTACCAAGATGCTAACTTTATTGATGTAGTTCTGACAGACAGATTGACCTCAGGTGTTGGTTAAAGAAAGTTTTGTATGGGGTTTTGAAAGGACTCGATTACTGTATAGTTGAGTTCACCAATTTTTACATGCTGCAACAATTCCTAAAAGAAAACTTTCTTTCCGTATAAAGTATTGGAGAATGTGTGAATTATTCATGGCAGCTAGTTGAAGATCAGATTCTTTTTGTGTAAAAGATTAAAGGTTAGGTCAGGACTCCTTGGTACTGTAAGATTTTCTGGCAGTAGTTTTATTCCAGCCACTTCATTTACTGTCTTCTTGTTCTCCTTTAACAAAGTCAGTTGCTCTGTAGAAACTCAGGTGCTGGCTGTTAAGAACTAAGCTCGTAAACCAAGTTAGTTATTTTATTTACTGTATTTCCCATGAATAAGTCACCTGAGCATTTCTAAGTGAGCAAACCTTTCTAACTATTCTTTCTTCCTAAGATATTTGGCTCTCCTATACTTTCATTCATAGCTACATTTGTTTTCTAAACTCCACAGGACTATGAAAAATAAAAATATTTTTCTATAAATCTGCTTACAATTATTCAGTAGCTTTCAATTACAGGACCATTCATGAGAAGGAAGGAAAAGATAACTAGAAAAGCCCAATGGTTTACATGTGTTTGAATTTGTCAGATGGAACCATGCTTCTGGAAAACATGAATGGGGTTTGCATTCTTGTCTTATCTGTTCTTATCTTACTCATTTTTTTCCCATCTCACTGTGGAGCACTATTGGTTCAGTTTTTTCCCTGGATCATGAGGGCCCCTGTTTGGTACCTGCTATCCCATTTCTCACCAGTAAGGGTAAGTTGTTACCATAAGTCTCTCCCTTCCTGGCAGAAATAACTTACACGTTTTGATTTTGCTCGTCTTGACTGAAATGCTGTACTCTGCTTTTTATGACTTTGAAGGAATGAGGTGGAAGGTTAGGAGGACTCACCTGCATTTTTAAGGAAACTCTATTGATACCATTTTCATCTTAACATTTTGTTAAGCATATTTTGATTGCTGTGATGTCACTGTCAATAGAAGTGTGTTAATATGCAATACCTCTTTATGTAATGTGTCAAAACTGGAAATGCATTTTGAAATTTCTTCAAGTACCTCTGCCATTAGAATAATGTAAAAAGTCATAGTACAAAAATTACTATAGTGAGCTTGTCATAGAAACATAAAGGATTCCTGAAAAACTGTGATTTGAGACAAAAAATATAGAGCTATTTAGATATTCCTAGTTATATAGTTGAAGGTTTTCACATGAATATTGGCTCCTAAAATGGGAGCAGTGGACAAAGAAATATTCTTTCACTGCTGCTTGAGGAAGCAATGAGAAACTACTGGAAATGAGCTGATGTGTAAAAGAACACTGACCTGAACCAATTAACAGATGATGTTACATAAATTTTGGTTCTTTCTTTAAAAAAAAAGGAAAAAAAAAAAAGAAAAACAAAACAAAACTTATTGGTTTACACTGTTTCTTTTCACTTTGGGTGAGAATGAGGATGATAGAAGTATTTAGCAAGTGAACAAAGTGTATATTTGATATGACATATAATAAAATCTTATTCTTTGTTCCTTGGATTCTTGAGGATGTTTTGGTTGGGGAAAAATCCTGAAAATCTTGTTTTCACTTTTGAAGTAAGCTTTCTACTGGAGACTGATAAAAAGATAGAACAGTGTTCAGTATATCTAATAAAATACTAAACAATTATGTAATCAATTTTTGTTTTGAAAAATTATATGTGGCTCTATTCGTCAATGTCTTCAGGAGTCTTACAATGGTATAAAGGATTCATACGGACAAGTATATTCATAAGTGTCTTTTATTTTTAAAAAGAACCTATACTTAGCATTAAAATGTCTTGAGTAAAACACTGCATAATATATCTATGCAGAGTTGGAGAAATCTCCAATGATTTCCAGCATCAAAGGTCGCTTTTTCTTCTGATAGTCTAGTGACCTTTACATTAATTTTATATTTTGTGGATTTTCATAAATTATTTAGTTGTATGGTTAAATACTGAGAGCAAAGTTCATATAAAATACTAGTTTTTGTAAAATAGGACTTTGTTTTTGTAGGCTAACAAAGCTGTTTCTGGAAATACCTGCTACTCATGTTCCCAGAAAATAAAAATGGTACTTTTTGTTGCATACAAATACAGAGCATACACCCAAAGTTTTTTGGTTTGTTTCTTTTTTTTGTTTTTTTGGGGTTTTTTTTTGTGTTTGTTTGGTTGGTTGGTTGGTTTGGTTTTTTTGTTGTTGTTGTTCCGGGTTGGTTTGTTTGTTTTGGTTTTGTTTTGGTTTGGTTTTTTTAAAAAGTGGAATAATGAATAAATAGAATACATGAATAAAGAGTAAAATATGTGATTATAAACAAGAATAAAAACAAGGTAACTGATATTTACTATGCCTCTTAGAACACTGAGCTTGGCTAAGAGAAGAAAAAGTGGTAAATCCAATAATTATTTAGGATGCTGAAGAGCACAGATTACATGAATGTCAATTAGTTTATGTTCTAGATGTGCCACTGGGTGGATGAGATGAAGGTGTGCAATTGTCAGCGTTATTGTTCTTGGGATCTGAATTATTTTCAGCAGTTTTATGTAGCTGGTTTAGAAGTGATGTACTATTTAACAGGTTTGAACAGTCTAATACAGGTTGTGTAGGCAGAGCTGAGAAGAAAATTTGGTGGATTTTCATATCCTTGAGAAAAATATTTTCTTCCTCTGATTCCTACATATGCAGGTCCTCACAACACCAGTGATTTAGCTGAGCTTGATTTCAAATTCAGTGAATAAATTTTACATATAGTTGAAAGACCTTTGTCTTCTAATCTGTTTCCAGGATATAATTTGTATTCATTATTTTGGGAGTGGAAGGGGGGAATGTAATATTGTTATTTTTTATAATATATATGAGAAGTTCATTATTTTCTGGAAAAAAAAAAAAGAAAATTAATTAGAGATCTTTCTGTAACTTTTTTTTCCTTTTTTCAAAAGGGGAGTAATTCTTGGTTTTCACCAATGTAAATAAGTGGGAAATAAGATTTAACAATCTGTCATAAAAATTTTACAAGTGTAGATTCTGCATGTCTTCAGACATACATTGAAAGACAGAGTCCGTGCACAGTCTGGGCAGCAAACTGCAGACTGCAGGAAAAAAAGGAGGCAGAGATTTATTCTGTTACATATAGGATAATTTAGAATGCAATGTTTAATTCTACAAAGAATTCACTAAGTTATTTGGTGAGCAACTTGAATCATAGGTCAGGTCATTCTAACAAATGTTGTTAATGTACATGGGTAAATAAAAAGGTTTACATGTATAGACATACTCTAAAACCATCAGCATCAGTATTGTGCCATCAATAATCAACCTGGTGGACAGCAGAGATGCAGTCAGAAAAATCTGGAAGAGTTAAAGTTCTGATTTATTTTGAAATTGTCCTTCAATTATCTTAAATTCAGTTCTTTATATGTATATTATAATATCAGAAATAATCTCAACACAGCCAGAATACACTACATCTGCAACTACATTGTTGTACGTTTCATTCAATATCTGTGGCTTCTCTGTTTTAGTTTTCCCCTCCATCTATATAATTTTGTATCTGTTTTCCCAGCTCACTTCTCTGATCCGTGGCCCATCCCTGCTTTCCTCTCAGTAATTAAATTCCTGCCTTCATGACTGAAACACGACTATGCTTTTCATTAGAGCAAATCTATTTTTTTTAACTTTGCTTTTGTTACAGATTCATGAAATGCCTTTTGAAACTTTTAAAGATGACACATACTTGTGAAACAGATTAAAAGGAGAGGAAAATGAACAGTAATGAGCTCATTTTCAGAGAAAAGAACTCATTAGCATGTGGTCTTTTTGATTTCTGTCAAAATTAAAAAAAAAAAAAAAAAAAAGTGGTCCTGGGTGAAGTTCCTTCTGGTGCCTTCAGGAAATGTCCTGTTAGAGTGAGGTGGGGGGAGGAAGAGCCTTTAGTAATCATTTCTTTTAATGAAAGATAATTTTATCACTGAAAAGCCAATTTAGAGGTGAGTTAGGGGAAGCAGTTCTACTAATGTTTTCAGTTTCCTGTTTTCAGAATCTCCTTAGAAGAAGAATCTCTGGTCTGGTAAGTGGTTTCATCGCTGTGATTTCACGACTTAAGTGGTTTCATTGGTGGGGGAATAGAGATGAGGTTACTGTCCCTATTCTCATCTGGAAAAGTCTTGATCTCTCAAAAATTTCATTAGTGTGTTACTTCAGATTAGCCAAGTGCCTCCTAGCTAGGTTCCTTATCTTTGATGCATGTGCAAGAGTCTCAAGTGCTTTAAGTGCCAGTGTCTGAAGTACAATGGTTTTGGGTGGCTCCTGGTTTTTTTTCATCTAGATGAGAAATTATATCTTGGATTAAGAAAGCTTTCCAGTGAAAGCTGTTTCAAGATACATGTTTTTACAAAGTGGCAGTCAAGAAGAAGAAAAAGGAAGCAAACTGTTTCAGCCATAGTTCCCCTGTTCCCTTTGTTCTGAATATTCCTCAGTTTTTCCATATGTTCATCAAATTCGGTTTCTACTTCCTCTCTGTCAAGCTAGGTATTTTAAAGACATAAATACTGAACTTTCTGCTTTCTTACATGAATTAAGATTTTTTTCTTTTGTTGAGCAGTGTAAGAATTCAGAAATAAACTTTTCTTCTGGTATTCACTTTTTTTTTGTATTATTTCAGGTGACTCAGCATGAGTCACTTCTATGATACTGAGATCACCATTTGTAACTGAAAAATGGGCTGGCTCTGAATCTGTGCAGTTTGCAAAAATGACGGCCTAGAAAGGTATCAAAGCCCTTTAAAAAGGTGAAAGGAGATGCTCTCCAATAAGGCTTTTTGTTTGCACTTTACCTTATCATATAAAGTGAATTTACTGGAAACAGTCTTCAGCGGATATCCAGAGGGTTGTACACATCTGTAATAAGAGCTTCACAAGGCTCGGCTAGAAGCACACTTTTCCCCATTGTTTTATTCTGTTTACATAGCGTGTTTTGTGTTTTGCCTTCAATACACTTTAAAGTTAATATCCTGCATCAGCTGGGTGCAAATAATGACTTGTGTGCTATTCATGGAAACAGATTAATACTAACCCAAGTAGTAAGAATTGTAGAACTATGTCACGGTTACTGTGTGTCCTATGTGTATTATGCTAAGTACCCTTACAGTAAAAGGTAAGGGCCATACTGCATGGAGGTCAGAAATCCCTTGCACAAAAAGTGTGCGTGTGATGTCTGCCAAAAATGTGGGCTTATTGGTGGTTTTCAAGGGTCTCTTCCATGCAATTTTGAGCAAAAGCGTGTGATAAGTTGCTAGGCTTCACTTCCATACCAGAAAATTTATATATTTGAAGGGTCATTTCTGTATGTATTACAATATAACTATATGAAGTTATATAAGTATGCTCAGAAATTTGTATTCTGATTTTCAGTTCATTTCTAAAATTTTGAAATATGAATACTTATTTTTTCCCATTTAAAGAATATTTTCAAAGTATTGCCTGCTTTCTCTGAGGTATTTGCAATAGAGGAACTGATCTTTTAATTTAAAAATCATGTTGGATGACAACTAGCCCTGTAAAAGCCTGGAAAATACAAAAAAAATCCATCTCACTTGCACTTTCATGTGCAGATTAGCTGCCATTGCTGCCTTTTAGCTCATCTTAATGTTAGGGCTTCTGCATACTAAGTATCCACTTAGTTACTGATTACTGCAAGAGCCTGGAAGTGATGATCCTCTTCCTGTTGGAGAGCTGCATAGGGACATATATCCTACATCATTGAAGTATTTTGATAGCTTCTGCATTTCCAAGGTGCTAAAATAAACTCTTAACTCATACTTATTCAAGGGCAATGTGACTTCTCAACATGCTCTGTTAAAAGGCATGATGTAATTGAACATTATGGTGATAAAATAGGATGTTATGGCCTATGACAGGACAATACAAAGGGCATAAAGATTCGTTTAGAGTCTGGATTCTAGCAGAATCTTGGGGATGTAACGATTCATGTGATTTATGTGATCAAATATAAACACATTTTACGTTCTTCTTCTTCAAATGGAAACATGTGTTGTATCCGGTCTGCTGCAAGAGGTTGCAGACAAACTGCCCATGGCCTAGAATAGTGAACCTCATTTGAGAGCTCTGCTTTCAACCAGAAAAATAGATGTTATTGAAATAAAGAATTTTTCTAAAGCACAGATAGTCAATTCCCAAATTTGTCTTCTGAAGAGAAGTGATCAGTTCTACACTGGGTCAAAAAAAGACAGCAATTTAGTGTAAAATTGACTTTTGAGAGAGATTCCTGGTTTGAACCTTTCAAGCTTAGTATTGGAAGAGGAATAAATGTAGATATAGTCAAATATAAAACATCTGGGAGGATTTATTAATCATAACCTTTAAAGAGAGGAGAAAACCTAGTGTTATCATTAGCCTTCATAGAGTAAAATGAAAATGGTAATAAGAAATGCTTAATACTGTGTATTTTTATAAAGAATTATACATACCCTTCAAAGAAATATTTAAAATAATCTTAATTTGTGACAGAAAAGGTTATGAACTGATCCCAGCCCATTTAAAACAAAGATCACAATAAACACACACACATGAGATTTTCAGGCTGAGTACTTAAAGGTCAATGTCTAGGTTATAATTTTCCATCCAAAATATATTATCCATATTACTTTTTTAAAAATCAAGCCTGTTTTATTTGAGATGCTAAAAAATGCATTTAACCTCTAAGCACCATCCTCTTGTTTCTGGATGGTGGTTTATTTATTTAAATGTGTTAGGCACCTAGTGTGACCTTAGTTTTCCCATTCCCTTTTGTTGTTTTAGGATCCAGGTTTTCTATTTCAAGTGACTTTGGCACCCAGGTTGAAATACTTGATACGTACTGCTAGGCTGAGCAAAACAGATGCATGTTGCTAAAAGAAGAGAGGTTTCTTCCTTATGTTAATCTGCTGAGCTGAGCAATAGTGGAGCTTTCTTCTGAGATTTTCCATTTGGTAGAGCAGCTGATTTCCAGCCATTCCTATTTTTCACGCAGTATGAGTTCAGTTCTGAGCTCATACATCACTGACCACATGCTAAAAATGGAATTTCATTTACATTTAATATATCTTCATCCCATTTCTTCTTTCTGGAAGGCTTGTTAGGCTCACATCCTCTTCTTCCTAGCACTCCTCCTTTATTGGCTTTGGGTGCATTTTAAGAGTATGGACATAATTCTTGATGGAACACTTTCTCTCTCTCTCCCCTCAACTTATAATTATGTGGTGGGCTGTTGAAGAGACTTAATAGCTCTCTCAATGTGCAGACAAATACCTTACAGAAAGATATATATGCCTAATTAATAAAAGACTGGCACTTCAGCATCATGTATCATCTGAGCATCACCCAATTAAAAATAACACAAAAAAGACACAAATTGTGATGTCATCCACCCAATCATCACCAGAGTCATTTTGACATTGACACAAGGAGTTGTCTTTCTTTACTTGAAGCTTGTGTTAAAAGCATGAAAAAAATGAAGAAATAAACCCCTGACAATTTAAAGATTGTGTCGTTTTGAAGAATCATGAGAATATTGACAACATTTAAACAGGTTCACTTTTTAATTTTTCTTATTAAATTTCTATGATACATGTCAGTGATTGTTTTTGGAGTTTCTTCTGGAGCCTTACTGAAGCCTAAGCTGTTTGGTAGGCTAATAATGAATAATAAGACATGGTAATCTAAGGTAAGAGAACATTCCCTGGCATTCTGTCAAAAGCTATCTCTCAAAGTTAATTTTACCTATAAACTTACTTTTTTTACTGTAGTGAGTAAAGAGTATTTACACTTATAGCAGTTAAGATTTAGTCAGAGTGGATATGGTTGGTAGATGATGTGTGCCATGTTCAGATTTGCATGAACTGTATGCTCTGAGCCAGAAGGGATTTACACTGCAAGAAAATTTTCAGCCCTCCTTACACTTAATTTTGAAGATGATCACCACTGTGCATCACTATCCCTATTTATTTAACCATTTTGGAAATGCAGACACCTAAAGAATCAGGAACATAGGCTGAGGTGAGGCTAGACCCTGGCTCCTGGTCACTTGTCCCAGACTGTGCACCTTTTGGACTACTGCAGCTACAATATGTGACTGAATCTTAGATGCTGTGAAATTGGAAAGAATTATTGGTTTATACTCTGTTCATTGATACATAATTTTGGTGCTCCTGTTTTTCATGCATTGTAATATGTAGTTGTGGTTAAAAAATAAAAGTCCCTTGTTTGGGTAATCACATGCTGTGATTTTGCTCCTATCAGAACAGTTATTTTCTTAGTCTATAATTTTGGGAATTTAGGGGGGAAAAACTTCCTAAAAGTTCAGTGGGTTTCAAAATACTGATACACACAAGGATTATTGCTCAGAAATAGGAGACAATAATCAGTTTTATCTAAAGGATATCAGGGTGAATTTAGTAAACTAGAACTAAGTTGTAAAGATATTTAAGCAATTTATATCAGTGTATTTTTTTTTTAATGGATTTTGGCTTGATGAATTTACCAAAGCCTAGTTCAAATTTTATGAACCAAATATGAATGAGCCTGTATGACCATCATAGCCGAGTTCAGTTCAGACTGAAAATACACTAAACTGGTTCTGCCGAGAAACTGTGTCATCTGCCAGGTGTATAAAGCAGCTGCAGCCACTTGTAGAGGTCTTGAGCAAAGGAAGGATTTGGTTAGAGCAAGGATGATTTTGAGCATGAGAGAGTTCATGCAATACTAAAGAATGTGGAAGAACAGGCAAGGAGTTATTTTTCAGTTTGCCTTCTTTTTAAATTATCCTATTTTACACAGCATTGTACTTGCACAAAAGGAAAAGAGGTGTTGTCCTCATTAGATGTTGTCTGGTCCCAGCATTTAGAGCTGAAAGGCTTCCAGGCTCTCCATTCAGAACATGAAAAGAAAACCAAAGGCACTCCAAGATATGCTAGAGAAGTCAATCAGAGCCTTTTCTCTGACCTCAAGAAACACTCATCCAGACCTTGCAGATATCTTTTGAGGGATGGAACCTGTTGCTTGCTCTGAAATTATTCATCAGATCAGTGTGTACTAAAAAGGCTTGTCACACAGTGAAGAATTGTATTCACAGCTGCTTTGCCTATGGGTGAGTCTTTCTCTTCTGAGCAGACATCTGAGAAGGCCATGGAAAATATTACCTGGTGGTAGATATTAGTGTGTACACTCACACTTGTTCCTATTAGGCCATTTCTATTTGTGCTAAGAAATAGTTTCCCAGCATGCTTATTAAACAGTTTAGGAAGTATCCCTTAGACACTGTGTAATAACAATCAGGTTTTTAGCCAAATTAATAAACTTTTCAGAAATTTGAAAGTGCCACTGCTGTGGCAAAACCCATTGATTGGCTCATTTGAAATCTCATTTAAAGAAGTCATACTGAAAACACATGGTTTGGACCCAGGCTTTGTCTCTCAATTATGCCTGATTTTTAATTTGGAACAGACAGGACCATTTTTCAAAACCAGTAGTTTTAAATAGTTACATGTCATGTAGTTCAGCACATTTTGTGCTGCCTATCAAGACACAATAATTTGTTTGTTAGGGAAGAAGCTGTGCTTTAGAAGCTCTGAAAAGACAAATATATCAATCTAAACGTTAGTAACTAAAATGTATACTGCTATTTTACGTTCTATGTTAAATTAGTTTACTTAAGCCATGTATTTTTCAACTCCATTTTCTATTGCAGTGTCTCTTTATACTTGTCTTAAAAATTAGAAGGCATTAAGTTGTCCTGGGAAGATCCTGGATCACAGCCAGCAGCATCAGGCTTTTGGGTGAGTATTTGGCATTAAGAGATTGAGATCTCAGATTGTTTTGATCATTAATGATCTAGGAAAAATTATTAGTTTGTTACATAAAAGTAAAAGGTGTCTGTGGAAGAGATTTCCAGACATATACCCCAAGAAAGTGAAGTTTTGCTAGCTGTTCTTGCCATGTTAGTATTGCATGATGTTTTCTCACAGAGAAAATTGTATTTACCACTAGAACTTAAAAGATAAATACTCACCTGTATTTAAAAAAAAAAAAAAAAGAAAGAAAAAGAAAAAAACTCTTTAGCATTTAAATTTTCAGCTCAATCTTGTTTTACAAGGTATGTGTCTTCACTAGAACCACATATAATTTAATCTGGAAAGTGCATTTTTGCAGTGAAATATGGGAAACTTTGTGATGACTGGAAACCCTCACTGGTGAAGTATGTTCAGTATGGTGAGGTATGCAGCTCAGCAAGCACATAAGAGACATCCAGCTCCTGAAATATGCATTGTTAAATAAAGCTTTGTAAAACGTTAACTGTTAATGTGTGTACAGTAACTCATCCTAGAAGGTGCAGTCAGTTGAAACTCTAAAAGAAGGAATGGATCAACAAAACACAGATCTTTGCTACAAAAATATGCAAAGCAAAGTACTAAATTATGCATCCTGATTATTAAAATATGCAAATTGATCTATCACATGCATAACAATTTGACTAGAAAGATATGTACATAATTCAATGAAGAATCAGCAGGCAGTGCAATTTGATGTATGCATTATGTAACTTGATCACAAAAGTAAATGAAATATTAAATGACAAAATACATTATTTAGATGAATCATTAAAGAGCACTAAAAAGATTGATGATCTGATCCTTTAGAGGCAATGGTATTCTTGGTGGCACAATAATGGTTGTGGGGACCCAAAACCTCTCACCTGGTCTCATTTACTTCCCTTGCCATCACTAGGAGCATTGTTTCATTCTGTACCTATCTAAGAGCATCGGAACCTGAATTTGACAAACTTCATGAAGATTGTCCTTCATGAAGGAGAGAAACCTGATGAAGTTTAACA
>NW_008618402.1:0-6627 GCF_000691845.1 Merops nubicus
AAGATAAACCACATCCACTGCTCTCCCTTTATCTATCCAACTAGTCACGCTATCAGAGAAATCTATCAGATTAGTCAACCACAATTTTCCCTTTGTGAATCCATGCTGACTACTTCTGATAACTTTCTTTTCTAGTGATCTAATGGAAGGTGTCCTTGCCTGGGGCAAAGAGGTAGGAACTAGATGACATTTAAGGTCCCCTCCAACCCAACCCATTTTATGATTCTCTATAGCTGTGTTAGATGTCTGGATAAATTAGATTAAAATTTTATTTGCCACATTTCTTATTTGTGCAAACAACATACAACTTACTTACACATTGTGTTGGAAGAGTTGTGAGAATTGTAACATGAACTCATTGTGCCAAGAAGCAAAAACTGATATATATATGTTAAGGCCCCAGGTTAGTTTCTTATGGTTTAACAACTATTTCTGATATAGCTTTATGGTACATTTTTTACCATCTTTCCTGAATCTCTTGCTTATATTTTCAAGGTTGTGGGGGGTTTACTTTGTGGTGTGGTGTGTTTATTTGTTTGTTTGTTTGTCTGTTTTTGCCCTCCTGTAATTAATTTCTAATTTCATTTAGAAATAAAATTACATCCTATCTACAATTCCACTCTACACTCACATTTACAGTCTGTATCTGAAGGAGGTTCAGTGTTCACTGTGGAGGATTCACTGCTTTCAGTCACAGTCCTCACAGTCTTGAGGAGTGCTGTAGAGCACTACATCTTATCTAGAAGGAAATAAAATAAGGAAATATTTGCCATGATAGGTCATGATTTCATTACCACTTTTTAAAAAAGGCACTAAGAAATATTTTTTTTTTTAAATATTATCTTAAGTTTGTGAAATGGAAGTTAAGAATAAATTAAGAAAGGTGAGCCTGTCTTTCTTTTGTGCCTTCCTTACACTGCATTCAAAGTAATCTTGAATTTGCTATGTATTTGAGATATGCTTCTCCATTCCCTGAATAAATTTGTATTCATTCAGAGGAGATGCTGTTTCATAAAGGATCATTCCTTGTCTCTCAATTTGACACTGAAAGAAATGTTAAGATCTTACACATAAAATTCAAAATACAGGCAAATGCCTTACTGTCTCATGAAAAACAAGCAACATAAGCCTGCTTAACCCCCAAGGAATAAATTTGGCAAGAAGATGGAGAACACAGCTGCACATGCTCTGCAACAGACATAGCACAGGATAATTTATCATGTAACTACATGTTCATGAGCCCAAACTCTGACTCTTGGTTGGAGGATTATGGGTTTTTCTATCTTTTGGACTACCTCAGAAAAAACAGGACTAGGTGACGTGGCATAACAGAGTGTTCCAACAGCTTCCTATGGCAGTTGTAACACCATCATTCCTTGATCAGAATGCTGCTCAAATGAAACGAGTCTCCTTCTAAATAATTCACCATTGTTGACACTGCTGTCTCACATAATTCTACGAGGCAAAGGAGAAGGAAAAAAGGGGGAAAAAAAAAAAAAGGCAAAAGTTCAGATCAAACCTACCTCAGAGAGCAGGGTGACTTTATGAAGCTGAAGACTGATATCCAGCAGTATAACTTCCAGTAACCACCAGCAACTAACAGTAACGGTTTCTGCAAAAGCTGCCTCAGGTATAGAAGTTACTGTGTGGTGCATTGCTGAAATAATTTTTATGTGTGCCTAGGAAACTCTTGCATTTTAATTGTCACTGAAACTTATCTCCCTTCAGAACTATAGAAATATACTTAAACTTTACAATATTTTCTGTAGGAAACAACTGCCTATACACTCATACATGGTGAGCTCTGCAGGTGAGAAAATGTAACTATCTATTAAGTCCTACCTGAAACTACATGGCAGACTTTTTCCACCTGCAAAGTTTGTTTTCCCCCCAAATATTACAGCTCTGTCTGCAACTCAGACATTACTATTTATTAGGACAGTATGTTCCTCTGCTACAACGACTGTGGCAGGGGTATAGAGCATTGACTTGATGCCTTAGCAAACAAGAGTAGAAGCATGATCAGTTTGTCGATAAAAAGATTGCCAGTTAGAGTTGAGTCTGACCTTGTAATTCTTTGCAAATATCAGTTCATTTAAGGTTACCTTGTTAATGTGAAACAAGAACTTCTAGTGGTGAGGTTCCAAATGTTCATTGTCAGGATGGACCTCAATAACAATTTCATCTCATTGAAATTATGAAAAATTTGTAATGTTACTATAGAATGCTCCTTAATCCTAAGCCTCTTCACTATTTTATCCTGTGGCATTCGAAGGAGTATGAACTGAGTAGACTAAAAGAATCACTTTTATCATGGCTATGGTTTCTTTACATGACAGCTACTGTAGTAGCTTGTCCCATTAAAATAAATATGAAAATAAACTCATGGAGCTGCAAAGACATCCTTTTAATAGCAGCTGACCTGCAGACGATCCAAGATACCCCTAAGCAGTGCCCAATACTGCTCTTGGTGTAGAATTACTACTGATCTAAGTATATCTGCAGGTGACACCAAGCTGAGTGCTGCAGTTGACACACCAGAGGGACAGGATGCCATTCAGAGGGAGTTTGAAAGGCTTGAGAAGTGGACTTTTGTGAACCCAATGAAAATCAAGGCCAAGTGCAATGTCCTGCACGTGAGCCAGGTCAATCACAAGAACAAATACAGGCTACGTGATAGTGAATTGACAACAGCCCTCAGGAGAAGGACTTGGTGGTGCTGATGGGTTGAAAACTGAATACAAGTCAGCAATGTGCCCTTGCAGCCCAGAAAGTCAACTGTTTCCTGAGCAGTACCAAAAGAACTGTGGCCAGCAGGTTGAGGGAGGTGACTCTGCTCCTCCACTCCACCATGGTGAGATCTCACCTTGAGTACTATGTCCAGCTCTCGAGTCCTCAGCACAGGAAAGGCATAGACTGTTGGAGTGGGTCCAGAGGAGGGCTACAAAATTATTAAGGGGCTGGAACACTTCCCCTGTGAAGACAGGTTGAGAGAGTTGGTGTTGTCTGGCCTTTTCTAACTTAAAGCCATTACCCCTTGCCCCTTGTCCTGTCACCAACCCCAACTCCCTCAGCCTGTCTTCATACGAGATGTGCTCCAGCCCTCTGATCATTTTTGTGGCTCTGCTCTGGACATGCTCCAACAGGTCCACGTCCTTCTTGTGCTGGGGGCTCCAGAGATGGACAGAGTACTCCAGGTGAGGACTCACCAGGGCATAGTAGAGCCCTATACGAGAGGGTCCTGCGCTGGAAGTGGGGTTGGACTTTATGATCTCCAGAGGTCCCTTGCAAACCCTAACGTTCTGTGATTCTGTGTTGTCCTCTCTCAGCCTGTATTGGCAGTGCAGGACCCTGCACTTGGTCTGGTTGAACCTCATGAGGTTCACCTGGGCCCACCTCTCCAGCCTGTCCAAGTCCCTCTGGATGGCCTCCCATCCCTCTGGCATGTCAACTGCACCACCCAGCTTAGTCTCGTCAGCAAACTTGCTGAGGGTGCTCTCGATGCCACTGTCTGTGTCACTGATGAAGATGTTACACAACACCGGTCCCAGTACGGACCCTTGAGGGACACCACTGGTCACTTTTGCCCAGCTAGATATCGAGCCATTGACCACAACTCTCTGGGTGCAGCCGTCCAGCCAGTTTCCTATCCACTGGACAGTCCACCCATTGAACCCATATCTCTCCAACTTAGAAAGGAGGATGCTATGGGGGACAGTGTCAAAGGCCTTAGCAAAGTCAGGAGACATGATGTCCACATCCTATCACTACAAGCCCTTGTCAGTAATCGTTTCCCAGCTTCTTGCAGGTCCCTTTCAGATACTGAAAGTCTGAAACAAGATCTTCGTGGAGCCTTCTCTGACGCAAACTCTCTCAGCCTTTCCTCATAGGAGGGGTGTGCAGCCTTCTGATCGTTGTATTGTCTGTCCTCTGGACCCAGTCCAACAGCCCCAGCTCCTTCTTGTGTTGGGGAACCCAGACCTAAAATGTGAACAATCCTTTTTTAAGTGGCTCCAGAGAAACTCTTAAATAGCATGGCCTGGATATTTTGTATTATTGAAAGGTATTATTGATGCAGACAGTGTATGTAAGTCCATGCATGTTCCAAAAACTAAGTGAAAGTTGCCTGCTACAGAATACAACAGATTTTTTTCTTCTTGTTTGAAAGTATGGCTATCTTCAAAGCAGTATTTCAGATGTTTATGAGACCAGGTCTGAAACCTTTTCTGTTGGAAACAAGCATAGTTGAAAATAAAGGTCTTTTAATAATTTGGACATGGCAAAGCTCACAAAGCCAATGTAAAAACAGAAACAATCCTTCCCAAAGAAGTTATATAGGTATAAACCTGCATTTTAAAAGATTAAGTCTTATGTGCCTATCACTTTTAGACTGTTGATCTGGACATGCCCTGAAGACTACTAACCTTCAAAAAGCACTTAAGGACACATTTAGAAATGCTCAGAAAGGCACAAACTTGCCATTCGAAGCCTCAAAAATCAATTCTGTGCATCTTGTCTCATCAGCCCCAAGGCCCTTGTGCAGTTGAAGTAATAAATAAAATGATACTTCAACAACAGAGAGCTGAAGAGTCAGAAAGACAAACTTGAATCTCTGAAAAGAGAGCCATATGATGCCCTGTTGAGTTTGCACGATGAGAGGGTTGCTCTGAATGCTGGGCCTGCAATAGAAAAGAAAATCCTATTGATATGAAACTGAAAAGAATAATGATCTAAAGTGCAAATCACTGTTCATTTGTTACTGTGATGAAAATACAGGACAGGACCTTTGTCAGACCCTTGCTCAAAAACCTTAAGTATCATGGTAGTGTATAGGTTCTGCCTCCCTTGTAGAAGTGCATTTCTTAATGTCTTTTCAGAAAGATAGACTGGAGCATAGAGATTATTCATAAATTTCTCCTGAGTGACAGTAATTGGTGAAACAGTAGCAGTTCATTGACTTTACATAAAACAAGATCCATCACAGTCATTCACTTGATCTACACATGTTCAATAAAAAAACGTGATGAAAACAAATAATTTACTCCTGGCACAGAAGTGAGACTTTGTGGAAGTTTTTGCAGAAGCCTTTGCAGGACTGTGGAACACCAGCATAAGTAAAGTCTCACCCTGAAAGATTTGCTAAGATAGCTGACCTGGGGATCTAAGAATGACTAACCTGACAGGGCAGGTTCATTTTGCTGGAACAAAAAAAAAAATATTTTGTATAATAACTTTTGATTTTCCTAGTTCAAATATTATTTTTTTTTTAAAGCTACAGTGCTCAACATGTTGGTTTCCTCTCCACTGGTTCTGCAAAAGACTGCACATAACAGATTCTATGATTCTATGATCTATTATATGCTACTGAAACATTTAACTTCCAATCTTATTCTTTTCAAAACACTTCAAAGATCATACAAAGATCTCAGAAAAATAAGGGACTAGATAGGGAGAAACACAACATCTAAATGAGTGTGGACTCAGCTCTTTCCACATTTTGCAGTGTTGATTCTGAAGTATTATTCAGAACTATTAAAAAAAAGCCACTTCATCAGCTACTTTGTGGCAATATTCCACCATAGCAACATGACTGCAAGAAAGAACTGTAATTATAATTGGGAAGAATGAAATAGGAGCTGGAAAAATGAATTACAGAAGTTAAGCAAAAGCTGGCCATTTTCTTCCTTACTCCTGGTGTACATCAAGGTCAAAAAGGCAATAAAATTCAAAACAGAAGGTAAAGTTTTGTTCTTTGCAGAGTGCTGACTTAAGCAAAGGCTGTATCTTCACTGAAAGACTTTTGAAAAGCTCATGCAAGTGACAAATTGCATCAATAATTTATTTGCTATAGAATATGTAAATACTATTAGCAGCAGCACCTTGGACTATCAGCTTTAATTTCTAAATCCAACACCCCTATTATCATATCATATCTCAAGACTCAAATTTACAAAGCTTTCATGCACTGGTGTCCTGGTTAGAAGGCAGAATTGTGTCTCACCTCCTTTATCCTTCAGTTCTCCCAGGTAGAGAGGTAAATAAGGAAGGCAGGGGTAATGAGAGCTTTGCACCAATTGAAAAATTAACAAAATGAAATATATTATTTAACAGGGAACAGAAAGGAAGAAGGGTAGGGGTTTAAACAGGGTACAGAAAGGAAGAAGGGTAGGGGTTTATCAGGGTGAAGGGATTATAATATCAACGAAGCAAGGAAGGTTAAACTTCCGAAAATACAGAACCCAAATGCTGTTCTGAGGCTCCCCAGTGCTGGATCTTGCTGGATTGAGGTGGATGCACAATCCTTGGATGCAGATGGAGGCAGGGAATGAATCTGTAGGGCAGGCCCAGGTCCCAAGATGGCCACGGTCGTGTGCAGCACAGGGAACCAAAAAGCAGCAGCAGAGCAGTGTGTCCCCGGCCAGGACCCCCGCAGAGGAGAAGAGAAGAGAAGAGAGCAAGGGAGGAAGAGGCGTGTCTTCTCATCCCTTTTATAGACCCCAGCAGGAAGTCTCGAAGACAGGAAGAGGGGAGTGGGAATAGAAGAGGTCTCTGCCCCTTTCATTCAAGCTTGCTCCTGGTTAGATTTATATCTCCACCCACCTGGTTTCAAACCATTACATAATCCAC
>NW_008618403.1:0-12379 GCF_000691845.1 Merops nubicus
AAGAGGGTAGATTTAGATTAAAAATTACAAAGAAGTTTTTCTGTGTGAGGCCAGTGAATCACTGGAACAGGCTGCCCAGCGAAGTTGTGGATGTCCCCTCCCTGGAAGTGTTTAAAGCCAGGATGGATGGGGCTTTGAGCAAACTTGTCTAGTGGGAGGTGTCCCTGCCCATGGCAGGGATTTTGGAACTAGACGATCTTTAAGGTCCCTTCAAACCCAAACCATTGCATGATTCTATGAATAATCTAAGGACTAAAATGAAATACAGTGGTGGCTCAGATCTGCAAGATGGGTACTTTTCCCTGCCCAAACATGAAAAGAAGGATTTATTAGATGTCTGATAAAAATTATTTACAGTGAATACCTGTATCTGCATTATCATTCTAACCTGTGGGCTTTAATGTTTCTGTGTTTGCTATAAGGAGGGGTTGTGGTGTTAATCCAGAGTGCACTATCATTGCAGGAGGTGTGATAGGTCACTTTTTAAAGTTCTAAAACAAGACAGTTTTCTGCACAGGCCTCCCAGACTATGGATTTGGAAGCTGTGCTTGGGAAACAGCACCTCTCAAACTGTTGCTCAAGCCAATGAGAACCAGCTTGTTCAAGGTGTGCCTTATACACACCCTGTTCTGCTATATAATTCATGGTAATTATATGCTCGCTGAAAACACAGAACAAAACCATAACTAGGAACAAATAGACAGTCTGGGAAAAAAAATATCTTTGGTCTGTAAGTTTTCAAGCAGATGTCATTTGTTTTCCCCTGCAAAAGCTATCCTCAAAGCACAGCTAGACTCATGTTTCTTGACTGCAACCAGCCTCATCCTTGCTAAACTTTCCTGAGAGTGGGCACAGTGTCAGGGTGCGGGAACAGAAAGAGGTCCCCAGGGGAAACCTAACTCTCCCAGACTGGCATTAACACAGCTGTATTTTTTAAGAGGTAGGGGTTTGCTTCCCTAGACCCTGGCAATATCTCTAGTTTGACATCTGGAGCAAGCAGGTGAAGGAGGCTTAAACACCTACCAGGCAGAGTGGATCAGGGCTTGTTCTCTCTTTGTGCTGGTGGTAAAGGGAGCCCAGCTTCACTGTCTGAACAATAGTGTTGGTGACTTCTGCTACCGTTTAAAACAAAAAGCCAAGGTGCCAGACTGGGGAGTGCAGAGCAGCAGGCCCATGGTGCTAGCAGGGATCTTACTTGCTTCTGGGTGCCATGAATGTATGGCTACCCACTCTCCTCCTTGCATGAGGCCATAAACCTGACTTTCATGCAGTTGCCAAAGTCTCTTATTGCTCCTGGTTGAGTCATAGCGAAGTACAAATTTGCCTTGAATTGCTGGGTTTGGTTTTATTTCTCAGGAGTATGTTTGTTTCCTAAGGAGAAAAAGCATGGACTCATAACCCTCCCAGTCAGAAGTACACAGGCTATTTAATTTAGTGTAGTTGCAATACTGTATTTTTAACAATTAGTACCTAGTAATTAGTTAATTACACTGTCACTAGTGTAGCTATGAATAGATGTTAAATTCTATTGCTGAGTGTGATGACAGAATTAAACCCACATGCAATGTGATAACACTCCCTACAGACTCTCCCATGCTCCCCACAGTCGTTACTACAGAAAAGACGCAAAAACAAAGCCAGCCTTTCCCCAAGTGTTTTATATCATGACATCATTTTGAAATTAGAGCCCTTAAAGAGCCCAAATAACACCCACTGGTGACTCACAGTAAGCCGTGCAGCCACAGCCACAGCCATTGGTGTTTCTTGGACATACCAGGGCAGGATTGTGTCTTCAGCAATGCCCCAGCCCAGCTGGGGATGTCCGGCTCTGCACAGCTCCTGGACCACTGCAGTATCAGCTCTTGAGAGCCCTTTGGCATACCTTGTGCGTGCTTCTGGAGGGAGCAGTGCACCCTTGGACACAGGGTACAGCATACCAGGCTGGTGATGCCTATGAACCAGAAACAGAGGCACACAGCTCAGGCGTAAGTCCTATGTATCCATGTGCAGATGAACATGTACCCATGAGCTGTCATGTTTTTACTTCAGAACCAGGGGATCTTGATTTAATGAGTGTGTCCTTTATATGATAGTACAAATATATTTTCAAAAGACTGGGAGGAGAAAGCCCCTTTGCCTGCTGATGTCCATAGGTCGTGCAGATGAGACTCTGATCTGAAGACCCACATTAAAAAAAAACAACAGCAGTTTTACTCCTCCAGCACAAAACAGCAGAGACCTGCCCAGCAGGATAGGAACCAGCATGCTTACAAATGTCCTGAATCAGATGTTTCTGTCAGCCTCCATGTTAGTGTCTCCTCGAGTCCTAGCAGGAGCTGGGCATGGTCCTGCCACCTCTTTGGCAGAGATGAGCACCAGCAGCACTGAAGTGCTGGGGTTTAAACCCCCAGCCCTGAATGAGGGTTGGCATATGGATGGTGTCCACAGCCAGGCAAGAAAGACCCTCCTGATTGGTTTTCCCCTAGGATCTGGCCAGACTTGGGTGGGAACCAATTAGGAGATCACCACCAGGTGTCCTGCCTTTAGCATTAACATCTGGCCTTTGAAACGTTAATGCACACCAACCACATATCACACACATGCACCATGGTTATCTTACAAGTACCCACACTGTGTACCACCCTTATTTAATGGCCTGTGCATATATTCACATATATGTACCTATACAGGCAAATTCTGCTGTCTTTTCTTGGCAAAGGGCATAAATGTGTAAGAATAAACCAAGTTCCTATTCAGTTAGTTAAAAAAAAAAAAAAATCAACAAAACAGTCATATAAAGAAAAGCATCCAGAACAAGCCACCTGATATTTTAGAAAGGAAAACAATATTCCAAGTAGGAAATGGTCATAGTGAATGGCAATAGTTGCAACAGTGAAGCTATGGATACAGTATGGCAGAAACAGCAGCAGGTATTTTCATTTGAAGAATATGCTTTGCAAAGACTGCTGATTGAGTAAAAATGTAGGACTATAAAGGACAGAAATAAAATCCCTATGGGCTGAACTATGTCTTGTAAATCAGAGGATGTGAAAGGAATTTAATAGCTGAGTTTCATCATCTTCCAGTTGAAATGAGTGATTTTATATATTGATGCTAAATAATTTCAAGGGGAAAATAAATAATTCCATTATTAGAGAATTTAATCTAGCTGTGGTAGCATGGTATCACTGAACATGACTCAGGAAACTTACACATTTAAATGGAGTACGACATTTAAATGACATTTTACTATAGAAATCTTTATGTAAATTAATCCACATAACCAATGCCACATGTATCTTCAAGTCTGGAACTCTTTAAATAATACATAACTATAGATGACGCAGAATAATTCTGAGTTGATTTACCTGTTTCTTGCCTTCTTCTGAAATTTTAATACATTATGACAGAAAACTCTATACTGTGAGACAAAGAGGAAGGGTTCAAAGACAAAAAATATGAACACTAACAGAAGATTGACTGACAATCAGAAGAAAACAAAGCCAACAATACTGGATTTTCATGGTAAATACTGAGAAGAATAATTAAAGTTACATATGATCTATCTTCATAATGAAGGCAATTCTCCTGTAAAGCAATGTTTTCTTTGAAGACCTCCATCCTGGAGATTTTAATTTAGAAGCAAACCAAAAAACACAACAGGCAAAGAAACAGAAAAGTGTACAGCTTTCACATTTCTAATAAAAGCTTGAAAATTTGATGTGAATGAAGAATCAGGAGGTAAATGCAATTCATCCCCCTGTTTTCAAAAGTGCAACCATTTCAAGTTTGTTCTCCTGTTTTTTTAAGCCTGTCCTATAAGTGTTGATTAACTTTCAGTCCAATGTGAGATGATTAATTTTCACTCCAATAAGGCTTATCTGTGAAGCATGTAGCTTCACTGGGTGAGTAAGGATAGTAGAATCTGGCCTGAATGAATCAGACAAATAACCATAATTATGCTAACTAGGTGCCTAAGGCATTACCTTAGTGTGCACAAAACCCTGAGAGATGTTGAGCTCTTGATGAACCAGCTACTCTTATTGGAAGTTGGGATGCTCATTGCTGCTAAGGATTAACACCTCTCTGTCTGGATAAACTGTTAAAAATAAAATCAAGACGTCCAGAAGATAGATCATGTGGAGACACTTCAGCATCAACAAACAATATTTAGCACTAGGTGGTGCTCTTTTCTGTACGAAATCACTGTTCAGTGCTTGTGACAGGAATGGGCTTTTTTTCATGACTGCCACCCATTTGTTACAGTAGGACTTTGCTCAGAAAGTGAAGAAAGCTCAAAACTCAAAAGCAAAAGCGTAAAGCACACCAAAATGTTTCCCTGTGTTGATTAGTCATCGGCCATGAGCCCAAAGCTGTATCTCAGGTCATGCAGTCCATTTCTGTGAGTGCTCTGTGTCCCTCCTTCCTAGTGCCTCTTGCAGCGTTGCAGTGGTGAGGGATTTCTTACTCCCTAAAGAGATTCTCTTGAATCTGTTTGCAGGTCACTGGAATGAAATTTATTCCTGAGATCCTCTGTGGTCCCTTTACTTTTGTATTCTTCTTCTCAATCACAGTCTGTGTTTCACCCTAAATCATTCTTTGTTCATTCCATCTGTATCTTTCTGATCTTCAGTTATGTGCTCCATGGCTGTTATTAAGCCAGGGCCATACATATATATGTGTGTGTGTGATGAATTATTTTAAGCTTTTTTTCTAGGGAAAATGTATGTAAGTCATTACAGGTCTTCATCATTCTTTTTATTTTTCTATAAACAGCCTCAAATTCTTCAATGCTTTTATTAGCAGAGTCTCATAATCTTTGCTAAGAGGTACATTTTCCATGAAAAGCTAGACAACAGATAATAACTTTAAGTTATAAAAAGACATAGAAGTACCTCCTAATACAGAATGGCTCAATGATTACAAGGATAAATGTAATTCAGACCACAAAGACAGAGGAGAAAAAAAGTCCTCAATTTCTTTCATTTTGTGGGGAAAAGAAATTATTACCATACAAGAAGAAAATGTCAGATAGTGGATAACAAATGTCATCTCAGTGCATGTTAAGCAGACAAAAACAATCTCAGGCTTTACTTGCTAAAAGACTGGGAAAGACAGAGAACATCCTTGTGCTAGGGTAAGAATCCACCGTGCAGCCTAATCTTACAGCTTCCAGTCAAGTCGCCTGATCGCAGGCATGAGGAAACAGAGCTGGAAGAGGTCCAGAGAAAGGCAGAAATGCTCAGAAGTGTAATGAGGAGAAATCAAATGGAGTTAGAGACTTCAGGTGGAAAAACAGACAGCTACAAAGTCATGACTGGCTTGTCATCCAATCTTTCTTTCAGTGTCACCCCTGAAATTAAGGCGTATTTGGTTTCATGCATTTTTGGAGAGTGAGCCCCTTTGGTGCTATCCCAAACAATTATCAAACTCGTATTATATTAATAGAAACTTCTGGCTTTCTCCATCTATATTTTTCTGAGCCTCAGTGAAGGATTTGTTAAAACCAGTTCAGTTTCGGTCTTTATGCCTCCCTTCCAGGTCTTCCTACCTGGCTTCTTCCTCTGGTCCAGTCTCCTACGATCAGTCATTGGAACTGCCTGTTCCTTTTATTGTCTGTTCATAGAGGCATTGTTCACAAATCTTGTCTAATCCCTTTTTGTTCCTGCTAATAGCCTGCTTCCCCAACCTCCTGTGGCAATGACATCTGGGAGTTCATTACCGGCTGTGCAAAGAACTGCTCTTTCATTTCAGGAGCAAACTGGATCTACACTCCTTGTCCATAAATGCAAACATAAACAAGTTTCAGCCTGTCACTGGCCTGAGTATTATCCTTTGACCTAAGTGCTCCCAAGCGATACATACATGGTGAGAGGTAAGAAAGTGACTTTAAATAAATATAAAGAAAAATGATGCTCGGTTTGTCGCACTTTTCTGGAGGAAGGTGAGGGATGATTGTTTAGCCATGGCTGCTATCAGGATAAGTGAACACCTCTTCTCCACCTACACATACATGGTAGAGCAGTGGTCCTTCTGTAAAACCCAAGAGCTGGAAACTCTTGCTTCTCACATCTCCCAGATTACCTTTTTTTTTTTTTTTTAATTGAATCTGTGTGACAGTGACAAGCCAGGCTGCGCACACATAGAGAGTAAAGCAACTCGTGCCATGCTTAATCTACAGCTGTCATCCCTTAATTTATAAATTCCATGATGCTATCAAAATAAAGACTCTCAGTTTTGTCTAGCAAGATCTATTCTTTACCCACCCAACCCTCTGTTATGCAGGTGACTCTCCACCCACTCACTCTTCCTCAGGCTCCCGTGGTGCCTGTGGCTTGTGGTCCCAGTATTGTTCAGGTAATTAGTCATGCCTTCACCCACTTTCCATCCTTATTTTTTTTTGTTATTACTATTTATTGTTTTTATTGCGGTAGTGCCTAAGGACGTCAATTAGGAAATAGGACTTCATTGTAAAAAATTACAACAAGCCCTAATCCAAAGAACTCACCATCTGGGCCTTAGGCAGGCAGTGGAAAGTGAATGCGTAGACAAGTGGAAGGAAGCCTGAGAAAACAACACAGGAGGATGAGGTGCTGACACAGAGTAATCATAAAACTGGTCACTGACCAGCCTCGACTCATAGTCATCAGCAGGCTCTGCAGGGAAACAGATTTCTTGGCCTCAGCAGAACTACTTTAATCCGGGAATTTTAGCAGACAGGGAGCACTCAAAATTTATTTCATCTGGAATGTGTTAAGATTTTGATGCTTGTTGTTTAAATATATAAATTTTTTTTTTTCTATCTAGAGCAGATTGGCAAGGCAGCCGAGAGGCTAATGCTGTGCCCACTACACGCATACAGGATTCCCATCATTCAGTACCTTTCAAAAGGCTGAAGCAAAAATTGAAAGCTAGTGGTGAGCGGGGATGGACATAGAAGGATGAGTATACTATTGGGAGTGACATTATGAAAAATCCCTCATGTTGGGTAACTGTATCTTTAAGGCAAAATTTGTGTTGTGCAACTGTGACACATTCAAGCCTGAACAGCTGGTTCTGGTGAGAGGCAGCAGAAATGAATTTCCCGTGCATCTTTTGTATTAATAATTCATCTCGTTCAGGTGTGGTCTAATGGTGTTTGCAGAGGCACAGGAGTCAGCCCTAATACTGGTTTTGACAACCATTTCTCGTACGGGCATCTGTGATTCTCATGGCCTTCTGGCCTAATGTTTCCCTTACGAGAAAGGGAGTTCAGATGTTTAAAACAGCCAGCCTACTAATCTGTTCCTTTGGAGACATTTTGTAGTCCTTTGCAATAGCAAGAAGAAAGTATAACATTTGGTCATCCTGATCGAGTAGCGTTTTGGGTTTATTTCAAGACATTACTGAACCAGGCCTAAGGATCAGGTTTAGAAGTGCAAGTTTCTGACCATTGGAATGAAGTCCTTTTCAAAAAAACTTCACAACCTGGATGTACCTCAGGACATATCTAATAACCCAAAGTCTCATTCTGCTAAGACTTCAGTTATTTTCTTCTTCATACTACGCTAGTTTTTAATAGTGTTATCATAAATAATTAAGCTAGATTACATTATTGTGAAGGCTACTTTCTGATCTTTTTCCCCTGCAGCTCCATTGTTTATACTATTCCTGTAATACCTGAAGGGACTTCCAGTTGCTAGGGTGAATTTGTAAGATTTTACTGCAAAATGGCTGATTGTAATGTTCAGTAAACCAACAAATGCTTAAAACACAGTGAAGCCAAAGGCATATTCATCCTCACTGTATCCACTGCAGTCTGTTCAGATCATGTAGATGAAGTTTTCCCCAGAGATGTGCTTTAGGCCTGTTATCTTTCTTGCCTTTTCTTCTAGTCTAGCAGTGCTGGTTTAGTGGGGTTCTACTGTCTAGGTATACTACATGAGATATAATGCAACATGTATATTTATATAAAAATATTTATCCTGATACAATCATCTTAGTATAGACAGCAGTTCTAGGAGTACAAACTACAGCAGTCCTTAGGCACAGAAGAAAGATAAAGGAGTGTATGGGTATAAATACATTTTTGTCATGTAACACAAACACTCAGAGCTGCCAGGAGCAGAGGAAAACTGTACTGCTTTGTTTATAGTGCTATAGTTAACACAGTACAATTTTTCTGTGTAAAAAGCTTTAGTACATAAAGAAATTCTTTCTTCATCAAGAGTAGTGGTGTCGCTAGCAGCTCTGTTCCAAGGGAGTTCTCTGCTCAGCTCCAGACATGGTCCTCAATCATGTGTTTGTTCTTTCCATCATATTTTCTTTATGGCTCTTTCATTTTCTGGAAGGTGGATGGAAAACCCCCATCTCCTTTCTTCTCACTTTGGAGATGCCTAGTGCTGCTTTTCCTCTTGTGCTGACCAGCTCTAGAAATAAACCTGCAGAGCCGTTGCTTGGCTTTGACTCCAGAAATCCCTCTTCCTTCTCCACCCCATCCTTTCTGGTTTTTCTACCACCTTCTCTCCACAGTCATCTGTACTAAACCAGCCTGTTTCCTTTCCTTATCTGGTGTTATTCTGATTACATAAACATCATCTTGCACTCCTTTCTTCCTTCTCAACTTTGAATTTACCTTCCCCCACCCTGTTATGAGCCAAGTGATACTTTCCTTCAGCAGCCTGCTTTATTTTCTGCAATTATTGGAAGTAAAGGCTCCCCTGTTATACTTTTTACTCTGCCGGTTTAGAGTGGCTTAACACCTTCCTTTACTAATTGTTATTTAACCAAATGTCTCAATGAGTGATGGAAAGAAAATTGAAAGCATTTGAAATGTCTTTTATAAGCTTGATTGTTTTCCAAGGCCTGCAGTTTGAAATGAGAAGCCAGTCAGAGAAGAAATACACCCCACTTCTAAAAAGTCCTTAAAAGTCAAGATGTAACAGTTTATAGAAGTTTAGTTTGTAGTGAAGATCTTTCAAAAGGTGGCTATGGAAAAGCCTCAGGTTCAAGTAAGCCCAAGGCATCATACAGAAAATACAAACAGAAGTTTCACTTTGCCAAGTAGAAACCTGGAAGCACTGTATACATTGATGTTGAAGAGTTTGTGTTTGTTAGATAAAATGGAGTGATTACTGCTGATGTGTGAATGTTGCTGACCTAACTCCCATCAGTAACAGCCTGTGGCAAACGAAAGAGGTTTTCTTTCTTTTGTCTTCTTTGTCCAGAATTGTCATAATTCTGTGAACTCTGTGACCAAATAACTCCTTGTATTCCAGTATCTTCTGACACGGAAAGGGTAACAAGACTCCTATGGAACTGGGCTTTATGCTTGAAGCCTTCTACCAGTCATGGTGCAATTGGTGTAATTGATACAGATAAATCCGAAGTTACTGATTTCATATATGATTGCCTGTCTCAGAGAAACAGTGTCACCTCCACTACTCAGCAGAAAAAGCACTAAAGAACATCACAACTGTGTAACAAATGTCAGGCTGCTACCTGATAAGCTTTTTGTACAGTGGAATCTTAAATAAAAGATCGTTATCAAAACATTATGGGATACATCCTCATGGTTATGAATTGTCTCACTGTCAATATCTTCTAATACTCTTCTGTTATTTCCATCAACAGGATCTCTTCTCTGAACTAAATGTTATTTCCAGCAGACCAAAGGAACAGGCTTTTTTTTTTTTTTTTTTTTTTTAAATTGACTTATTGAGCACTGGTAAAGTACCTCAGGTTGTGTACAGCTCAGTGATTTCAGGCAGTTCCTGATGCTTAGAGGAACCCTGTGGACAGCTCTACCACCTGTGCAGGGTGTGCACGTGTGGGTGTGTTGGCCTGAGCCCTCACCCTTCCAGGTTCAGGTCTTTGGTTGCCCCAGTGCGTAAAGCTCATGGTGCTGAGTCACACGGCAGGAGAATGGAGGAGGTGAAAGTGTAACAGCCGCCAGCGGGACGGCTGCCAGGGAGGGATATTCCTGGCAGTCCTCCTCGAAACATCGAGTGGGGATCAGAGCTGTGAACTCCCTTCCTACTCCCTAGCCTTGCAGTTTGTCCCCTTTCTGGAAACTTCTGCAGCTGATCAGAGGTGACCAGAGGTGGTTGGTATCTGTGGTGTTGGAGCCACAAGAGAGACAGGGTGCTCTACTGAAGGTCCTACCTGTAGACATGCTGACTGAAGAGCACGAGGAGAGTGGACCTTCCAGGAAACCTCATTCATTAGCTGTGAGGTTGAACAAATCTGTTACCATACAGCTTTATTGAAGATAAACAAGACATTAGCAGTGTGGCTATGTACTTAGACAATGAAAGAAAGGGAGTGACCGTGCCTTTATTTATTCAAGTTAATCCTTCAACAAGATGAATAGGATGCTAGAGAGCAGAGGTCATCCACAATATGAGAAATGAAAAGCAGAAGTGATTTAAGTTTCCTGGGGCAGTCAAGTTAGCATTATAGCAGACTGCTTGTTTACCTCAGATGAGTTGTGAATAAAAAAAAAAACAACCAAAAAACAAACAAACAAACAAACAAACAAAACACCAAAAAACCTGTTAATTTTAATAAAAGGGCTGTATGCTTTCTGTAAATGGGGAACATAGGGGAATATCTGCTGTTAAAGAAATAGGACCTATGTCTTTCTCCTGGTTTTAATCTGAACTGTCACAAATGAGGCAATTTTCATGAAACATGGCAAGAGGCTAAATGTAACTTGCTATATCCATTTCAGAGGAGTCTGGCATTGGAATGAAATATTTAAGATAGAAAATATGTGTGTAATACTGGAGGATTGAAAGAACCATAAATTAGAAGAAGATAGCTTTACTGTAGCATCCAAATTTATGACTTCCTGTTTAATCCCAAAGTAGATAAGAAGTCATTAGGCATTAAGGTCTGAAACCTGTAAATACCAACCCATCTGTATATATCATGTTAAGATCAGGCGGACTTCTGCCAGACTTTTTAATCTGCTAAACTTCATTTTCAGTGTGGAGGAGAGAGGGCTGGATGTGGTCAGGCTGAGGAAAATGTCTAAGGGCATCTGAGGGGCAGAAAAGAAGTGGCCCTGGCGAGATCTGGAGTGCGATTGTTGGTGTGAGGCCCAGCAAAAGATGCTGCGTGAGCAAATGGAGGCAGACAGTGCCGAGGAACAACCTGGGCCTGAGAGTGTTTGTTCCATTAGCCTTGTAGCAGTGTCAGACGAAAGAAACACACTGGATACTTTTGGATAAGAAAGTATCCAAGTTACTAAAGCTATTACAGTGAAAACAGCGACCTTTGCCTTTTCGGTATTTGCTTAAGCTGTATTGTTAGCTTGATTTGTAAATCTGGTGCAAATAAATTATAACCTAATTATGCCATAGGAATCCACTCACTGTGGATAGGCTGCAGGTACTTTTAAATAGCTCAGTACAATATAGGCAGATGTATGACAGTCACAAGTGTTTAGTCCCCACTAGCTGGAAACACCCTGAACTATGAGCCTTCTATCACTTTCATTTTGAGGCTGTTTCATATGAATGCCAACATATTCACCTGCATGAGCCTTTTTTTTTTTATCTACTATCTTGCCCATTCTACAACATACTGCGAAAAAAATAGGAGAAGCAAAGCATCTGGCCCATGACATGAAACAGAGAATCGTGAGCCAGGAAGCCCAGGGAAACACAGGCGTTCTCCTGCCTGTACCAGATTCCCTCGGTGGCTTCAGACTGACTGATCTGTGTCTCCATTTTTCTTCCTTTCAGAAAAATATTACTTCTGTATACCTCAGTGTTATGCTATGGACCTTCAATGCTCCATACCTTCAAATGCTGACAAAGCTTTGTATGGCAGCTCTGTGCAATTCAGAAGAGAACATAACGTCATTTTATATAGCAGCTTCCAGGTGGACAATTTTCCAGAAACAATCCAATTTCTAAATGAATAGAGAAAAACAGAAAAGATGGAGAGAATATGCATGAGAAACAGAGTAACAACAATACCATGGATTTCTTCTGTGAAGGAGGGACTTTAGAGAGAGCCAGGGACGTGGCTAGAAGCTCCATCTTGCCAGTAGACCTCACCCACCCATCTCTGACAGAGGCTGGGGCCTGGGTTGAACAACCTTCACTATCAGAGGCAAAACAACCTGAACTGCAAGGTTTTTAGCATATCATTACAAATTCAAACCCAGTCCTTTTCTGATGGAAAACCTTCCTTAGGAATGTGCATTGTTTTGGGCAAAATAACTGGGCTTGTTTCCTGGCAGCAATACTATTTTGCATCAAAAATTAATGTCATCCACCCACTCAGTTTCCAACAAAAAAACCCGGGTATTTCATTAGCGAGGTGAGAACAGCGATGCCTGACTGGAGCTGATGGGGCAAACAAACCTGCCGAGTACCGCCGGGAAGGC
>NW_008618403.1:12407-12609 GCF_000691845.1 Merops nubicus
GACGGCCACTCAGGGCCGTGGGAGGAACGAGGAGGAGCAAGGACACACTGCGGAGAGGAAAACAGGTGGAAAAGCAAAACCCCAGCCCTGGCAGGGGGTTAAGCTCCTCTTTCCCAGCAGGGAGCCCTTCGAAGCTGTGCGCGGAGCCCTGGCGCGGGGCAGTGCCTGTGCGTGCGCAGGGCGGGGGTCGCGGGGGGACCGG
>NW_008618404.1:0-268 GCF_000691845.1 Merops nubicus
TTTTGCCTCCGGTCCTGCCCAGGTAAGTGCTTTGGTTTTGTTGTGTTTTCCAGGCAAATTTAAACCCAGTTTTTTTCCAGCCGGGGCCGATTTTTCATGTGATTTTTTGAATTTTTATTTTATTTTTTTTAAATTTTTTTCTTCCTTGGCTAGTGGAAGTAAATCTCAGGTGGAATGTGGCTCCGAGCGGCGTGGCCACGCGTGATGGGGGAGCGGAAGGTTCCCACGCCAAAAATCCCCCCGCCAAAACAGCCGCTGCCCCCAAGAG
>NW_008618404.1:387-19116 GCF_000691845.1 Merops nubicus
GCCGGCCTGCCTGGGCCGGGTTTTGTTCCCAGCCTCGGAGCCGGCATCCCTCGGCAAACGGGCTTTTTTCTCCCCCTCCACCAGCGAAGTTTTGGGAGGGGAGCGTGAAGTGAGAAGCCCACACTTGGTGAAAGAGCCCGGGAGCGGTGTGCAGGGCACGGCCAGCAGCGTGGTTTCTATTTATCGGTGGCGGTGACTTCGGTTTGAACGTGGAAGTGCAGGGTGGTTTTTTTTGGCTGAGGGCTGTTTCAGCTGTGTGCTGATGTCTGCGCTCTTCAAGAATTACGTTCCCTCCGTGTTAAGCGTTTTGTTGCTCTCACTTTCAGTTTTGAGGTGGGAAAACCGAGCCCCTTTTATAATCACTTTTAAGTCCATTGTTTTGTCGAGCTTCCGGCAAGAATCATTCTTGCCATGACAACAGATACGTTGCTTAAATCATGAGACGGTTGACGTTACGGATTTGTTTTGGGTCAAGTGAAAAAACTGAGGATTTCAGAGGGGGCTGCGGGGGGATGTACTCTCTGCTGGGTAATTTTGGCTGGCTCGTGCTGCTATTCCGTAATTCCAGCCCGTGCTTTGTTTAGAGGGGGGAAGAAAAGTGCCAAGGTGCTGTCATTACAAAGTCAGCAGGGCGCTGGGAAGTAAAACTGTTGCTCGGGGGAAATTTTGCTGAGTTTTGAGTGATGTGCCAAGTGTTACAGCGTGCACGGCCGGCGTCCACGCTCGGCTGGTCGAGGTGCTGGTTTGTCTGGGAAGGGTCTTTCTTTAACTGGGAACGTGACGCTTGGGTCCTTGGGTGGTTGAAGGGCTGAAGTTTGCCTGGGTGTGGGGTCAGGAGCGTGCTGGGCTTTCCAAAGTGCTTGATTTTTCAAGTCATCATTAAAAGCAGCGTGGAGGGACTTGAATACTTCTCTGAGGACTTCTCTGAATACTTTTTGTTGTTGAGGGTGAGCGTGGTGGTGGTTTGTGAGAGTGGCTGTGCAGTCATAGCTTAGACAGGACACTGCCATGGCTTTTAGTGGACATTGTCACAAAGCACACGACGGGGTGAAGCTTGAGCTCAGCCTAAAACTGAAAAGCCTTGGAAGGAACAGGCAGGACCTGTGAGGAGCCCAGAGGTGCTGTGGCATCACTGGGACCCAACTGGACACCCGGAGCGTAGCGGAACTGACAAGTGTGGTGTGGATGTGACAAGTTGATGTTAGGAAGGTGGGGAGGTTAAAGTGATCTAGTCTTGGTTTTATTTATAGCTGTGCCTGTTCTGAAAACTTTGTGTTGGACCAATACCACTCCTGAACTTTTAAGCTACTAAACTGCCCTTGTAATAGATAAAACCACCATGTTCATGATACCTTTGGGCTGAACTGTCTTCATGTGTCCTGGCTGTATTTTTTTCGTCTGCTGAAACTTCTGTGTCTGCTTCCAGGTAGTAAAAAACAACAAGAAGAAGAAGAAGCTGTTACCTTTTTCTAGTGCTGCTGCAAAAGTGAGGCTTGGGGAACAGAGTTCAGGCTCTGTGATTTACCAGAGCGTAGGGGGTCAGCTGAGTTCAGCCTTATTTTTAGCTCTGTTTGGTTTCTCTTTTTTCTTTTTTTTTTTTTTCCTTTTCTGTTTTGATATGACTATTGAGACGTCGTCACCCTGCAGAAGATCAAGTTTAGTTGCAGGTTTCTTCTGGCAGGGTGCTGTGAGGTCTCCTCCTCACGGTAGCGTGAGGGTTTATTTGGTGATGGGAAGGATTATTAGTTGTTAATAGGTAGACTGAGGCTCTGACAGGGGCTTTTTAAACTAGAACAGCTTCTGCGTGGTGAACTTTGTGTCTTTGGAAATACGTGTGGGTTTTGTACTTAACCAATTAATTTCACTATGTATTATCTGTGTAATTGGGGGGAAAAAAAAAGAGTGGAGTGAGGGAGAACTGTACAGGGAAAAGAACATTTACATTTGTAGAAAGGCATTAGTGAGGGAAAAGAAATACAGTGGGAAGAAGAGATTGGAAAAGATTTCTTGAAAAAAAGTGAAGCTGAGGAGTGATGGACATGAAGAACAGAAATGTTTTGATGGGAGTTTCATTCTGTTATGTTCTGAATAGGAAGTTACTGGAGCTGCTGTAAGACAAGACAGAGCTTTGAGAAACTTCCTTAAAACTGTGGCTTCAAGAAGTTAAATTTTCTGTGCAGAAGTAAGTTGGGATGATTTTGTGGCTGTGATAGTGACAAGTACTGAACCAAACCTGATTTCAGACAGGAGTTGTGTTCAGAAATTGTCGATTGACAAATCCTCCAGTTTGATTCTCACCCTTATTTGGTGGGGACGGGCAAGGGAGGGTGTGACTGTGTCACTGTGCAGTGACACAGTGAGAGATCATCCAAAATACACCCCAGCTGCCCACTTCTGCTTAGGCTTTCAGAGCATCTCTGAGGAATGAGTTCCAGATGAAGCTAATTGTTCTGTAGCAAGACTTCTACACAAATACCAAATAAAGAAGGTTCACTCCAGGCTGTGAGTGCACTGGGGACCTTTGGGCGTTTACCTTGGTGGTACTTTGACACGTGTTGAACCTCACTGTGTTTCTTTACTCTCCCTTACACACTCACCTAAGTCATTTTTTTGTTCATGTTATGTTAAGCTGCTCTTTTAAATGTCCCCATGCAATGACTAAATTTTGTGCATCAGTATAATTAGGTCACTGGTTCCTTCACAGCCCCCAGACATGAGCAAACATTGCTCTGCAGAGGACGAACAGATGGATTTTGGTAGAACTTGGGTGACGTTGCAGCTCTGTTGGCCCTTCAGGGTTAATTTAACACCATACCTTGAAGCCAAATTAGAGCAGTCTTGGGCTCTGGGCTGGTGGCAGGAGGTTTTTGTTTTCTTTTCCAAACTTCCTTGCGTTTGGAGGGAGTTCAGCTTCCTGGTTGTTGATGCTTTCTGTGCAGACACCAGTAAACTTGACCTTAACAGATCACTGTAGCTGTTTCAGGGTGGGATTGGGTGTCTGGGCACAGGTATTTTTCTGGTTGTTGTGGCAGATTCAGGATGGGTTTTAGCAGACAGTCATTTAAAATCTTCCTCTTCTTCCCCAGCTTAATTCTGTTTCTGAAAAGCACAGAGGAAGGGTCAGCATTTGGGGGGATTTCTCTGTGAAGAGTGTTGCTGTGTGTGGAAATGTGTGTTTTGCTAATGCTGCCTCACGAGTGGGAGTTTTTCAGAGTTACTTCAGCTAACTGCAGGAATCCCTTTCAGAAAGCAGTGTGCTGGTTCCTGCTCTGTGGGGTGGCATCTTCTGGATGTGAGCAGCTTCCTGAAACCCCGGGAGAAAGGCAAGAAGTGGAGGATTGTGCATCTTGGGAGGGTGTGAGGCAGGAGAGAAGCTCCTGATCTACAGAAATGGGCTGTGAGGGATTGCGTGTGAAGTCGGGCTGAGTTTCTGGCAGCACTTACCCCATGTTCTGATGCAGGCCAGGTTGTGCCATTGGTGTCGGTAATCTTCTAGCTCAGTTGAGACTGTTGAGGAGGATTTAGGTGTGTGGGGTTTCTCTTAGTGAGCAGAGTGGAGCTGGAGAGGGGAGTGACCAAGAATTTATTCGAGGAGAGCATTCTGAGGGTCTCTGGGTTGCGTTTGGAGCTGACGCTGTCTTCCCTCCCTGCTTACTTCTGAGTGGCATTTTTCCAAGGCCTGTCATGCAGTGTCTCTGTTCTCTCTGGGATTTACCTGCTGATGACTTTGAAGATGAGGACCCAGGGATTAGGAAGATGCTTGGGCATAAAAGTTCACATGGAGAGTGTGTTTGTGGCTTTTGCTCCTCCCTGTGCTTCAGGTGGATCAGCTCCAGCTTCTGGGCAGCTTTAAAGTGGAACAACAGTAAGGTTGGAGGTTCTCTTCCAGATGCTGGTGAGGAAGGATATTTTGAGTGTTGCAGTCATGAAAGGGAGGCAGAGGCGAGAGGTGGGAAGGAGGGAGGAACTGGGCTGAGATCTGAGGTGTTGCTCTCTTGTTTGGAGTTCAAGAGTGAGCTTTCTAAAGTCCCAGCTGGCTGAAGGTGAAGAAGGGGCAGCAGTGTTGCCTGAGGGGCGTTTCCATGTTTGATGTGTCTGAAGCTGTGGAGATGGTACATCTTGGGATGCAGCAGGAGAGGAGCTTCTGAAAGCACAGTGACTTTCCCTGCCCCTCTGTGGCAGTGGCTCTTCATGGGGGAGGAACAGGCACAGGGATGTGAGCGTATGGCCAGAAAATGAAGTGTTCTCAGACCTCTCTGCCATCTCCCTTGCTGATGTTCCCCAGCCTTGGCACATCTTGGTGTTCTTTCAAGCAGAAATCGCTTTAATTTATTTAATGACAAAAGCTAATCATGTTATAGCGTAGATATGTCACTTTACCAGCTTTGTAAGATTTTTGTGGTGAAATGCCTTGGAGAAAACCCCTCTTCCAAAAATGTGATTTCAGACAGCTTATTTTCTTCTCATATCCGAGGACACGATTGTGTATCTTCCCTGGCAGCAGGCTGTGGGAGAAGGTTCCTTTAGCCATTGAGGTTGTGTATGTATTTAATGTGCAGGACTGGGTCTGGAACACAGGCTGTGTTTTTAGCTATGGTAAGAAGTCAGTGAGAGAGTAATATGAGATTTAAACCAAATAACTTCCCTTGAGATGTTGGGATGTAGAAGGATTTTCATCTGTGTGTATGGGTTTTGTCCATCCTTCTAGGGCTGAGAGGCTCCTCCTTGGCCTTAGCAAATGTTGGGATGTGTTGAGCTGGTGCATTTGCTCCATTTTTGTTCTGTAGTACCAGTTCACAGTGAAGATCTCTTCAGGAGTCATGGGTAACCTATATTTTCTTTTTCTCCCTAATCCAGCAATTTCAGGGCTAGTCAACTGTCAAGTTTAGTTGTGTGTAAATCCGCTAATGTGATTAGAGTTGCTGGAATTTTTACTCTGGGGAATTATAGATGGGTAGTATCACTGTTTTACAGGCATTTCTTTAGTAGGAAACTTTATCTGTGATTTGAATACATCTGCTAGCAATTGCAAAGGCTTTTCTGGAATGAATGGGGAAGAGAAAACTGGTGTTTGTTAAGGGGCACAAAGATGTGGGTGGAGGAGTTGTGGCTCCCTGGTCCAGAGGAACTAATTTTACTTTTTTTCAAGGGCATATAGTTGATGTGAGTTCTCCTAGTACTGTGTTTTATGCTTGGTGGTAATTCCAAGAACTTCTAGGCCCAGCTTTCCTTTCCAAACTGTGGACTTCATTCTGCCTCCCAAATAGGAAATGGTGATGTGCAACAGCTGGGAGTAGAAAATGGGTTCTTCAGAGAGAGAAGAATCAAAGGGAGGAGAGTGAAATAAGCTTTTAGGCTAGTGAAATTTTCTAGTCCGTGTTATTCTTATGGTTTATTATATATGTTTGGAAGGTGTCCCAGAGCACACTCTCCCTTTTCGTGGTAGGTGATGGCATGCTGTTGCTGATGGGACTTGAGTCAAATTGCTGCTGGGCATGTAACTAGGTTAATGGGACAGCAGATTTTCTTTCCTGAAAGGAAAATTACGTGCTCTCTATTCTGATTGTACCTTAGGAATTGTTTTTACCTTTGTTTGCTGTGTATTCATCTGAGCTGGAGAGAAAAGGAGAAATTTCCCCACACCAAGGTTGTATTGGATATAAATAATTTCTGCTACCAAAAATAATGCATTTCTGTTGTTGGCTGTAACACCTTTGTGTATCCTTTATCTGGATGAGAGTTAAAATATTTCTAGAGCTTTACATACGCCTCAAGAAAATCCAAGTGGCTTCTAAAATGTGCATCTTGAAAGAAAAACGTTTCCAGCCCTTGCTGGATCCCAGGAACGTTCTCCCAAACTGTCAGTGAAGTGCTGAAATGGGCTGGGACTTGTTGAGGTGCACGGAGCAGCTGCTCCTTTCCAAGTGGATGAACTTAACAGGAATGAGAGTCTTGTGCTCAGGAGTATCTGCATGGGGATAACTCCACAAAAGCTGCAGACACAAAGTCTGTCCCTGCTCATATTGGGGCAGTGGAGTTCACGTGATCCATCCTCAGAGTGGGAGGAAAAGGAATCATGGTGCCAACCTTTGAGTTCCCTCTTGATGCTGTGAGGACACTGAGCAAGGAAGGGTTAATGCAATTAAGAACTTAAATAACAGATTTCCCTGGTAAACATCGTGGGGATTCTCTCTTTGGGGTTGCCAGCTGATGATGGTGTATTTGTCTTTTGGTTTGGTGTGTGACTGAATTACCAAGGGTCATCTGATTTAAACTTCTGCTTTGCTGTTAGCATTTGAAAATCCATTTGAACTAATGCTAGGGCTGCACTAATGGTGGTCTGAAAGAGAGCTTTCCCTCTTTTATACATTATTAAGAAGCTGTAGAAGTTACTCTGCCTTGAAACCAGTGTTTTTCTGGGCTTGTTTTGTTCTTTTGCCAACAAGCAAAAATGACAGAAGTTTTCAGTCTTTTCAAACTAAGCAGGAGACTCTTCCTATAACCATCAAAGGGAGAGGTTTTTTTCTATTTTAGTGATACTACTTACAGCTTTGGTTTTTAGTCAACCACTCTCTTTGAAAGGCTTCTAACATCCTGGAAAAAGGACATGTCTGTAAAAAAACAGTGTTTCTACTAAGCAGTGAGATCTAGTCCTTCTCTCCTTGGACTGCCACAAGATCTTCTACAGAACTGTCAAGTCCAGTGGGAGATACAGGATGAAATCTGGTCTGAAAACTTTTTAGGAAGTCTTGAATTCTTGTTTGTGGTGACATACAGGGCACTTCAGGCTCGACGCTGGACACTGTGTTCTGCAGCTGATGAATTGGACAGACTCAATATTGGAATTACATTGTAAAGGGAACTCAGCAAGGTACTGTAGCTGAGGGTTTATAACCTATGCTGCTTTTTTGGGGGGGAGATGAAGAACTGAGACCAAAAAGCATTTAGAGCACGTTTGTTGTGACTTCTAATGTGAACTGCACGGTGGGTTTCAAACACTGGAGTGCACTGGGAAAGGCATTTTGGCAGTTGGTGATTTGTACCTGATTTTAGCACAGTGAAATTTGTGTGGAAGGCTCTTTTGGATGTACTGTTTCTTGAGCTGGTGAGACTTCTGAGTTCAGCTCGCTGTGGACTATAAAGCCAGCTTCAGTTTGCATCATCCTTTCTCACCAGTGCCTACACAGATACAAGTACCAGTTGCTGTATGGTCTCTCTTCAAATACTTCACTTTGGTGGGCTAGTCTAGATTTGCAAAAAGCAAATAGTCCAGCTATCAACCTGTCTGTGCAACTTGGGGTTTGTTTTCCTTCAGCATTGTATTTTAAAGGAGATTACAAAGCAGTTTTATGTCTGTCTCTTCAAAAGGAAAAAAAAGGTCTAATTTTTTGTTGATATGCAAATATCACAAAGTGTAATTTTCAGTGAGCTTAAGCTGGCCAGCTTAACTGTGTTGATTATATTTCCAAAACGCTTTTTTAATTAAAAAGTTCATCTGAACAAATACACTGCTTTAGGTTTAAATATTTAGTTCTGAGGTTGTACACCAAGTCTGACTTGAAATTATTCCCATTTCCCCCCAAAAAAACTTGTTCTGCCTGTGGCAGCAGTACCTGGTGTTGCAGGCATTCACCAAAACTATTGTTGCTGGCTCTTGGCACGGTCCCCACCACTGCTTGCTGGAGCCAGAGCACACTTTATCCACACAGGCTGACGTTAAGATCATTAAATAAGTGAATGAATTGCACTGTCACCAAATTCCCATTCTGGCAGCTGAAGAACATGTGAATTTTTATAGCCAGGACCTCTGTCCAGAATGTCTTATTGAATGGCCTGGATGTCAGGAGTGGGAACAGTCAGCAAAAAGCTTTCTAGTAAAATGTGTGTGCCTTAATGAGAATTACGGTGTGGAGTGGTGTAAAAGCCTGAATTACGAGTCATCTGATCGTCCAAGATGAGCATTAATCAACCTGGGAAGGGTGTGTAGAAAGGAACTGGAGCACAGCAGTAAAACAAGGGAGCAGGAGAGAAGTAGAGAGGACTGGAGAGCTGCTGCTGCACTGGCAATGCAGGTTGGTCTGGCTGTTTGAAAGGAGTTTGTTGAGGGAAGAAGGCAGCCAAGCCAGGAGGTGTTGAAAGGAGGGATAACTTGGTCTCTGTTGAGGAGTCTGAGGTCTTGTTGGTTGTGCTGAAATGTTAAAAGGTCACTCTGGCTTTGGAAGATCTTGGAGAAGTCTGCTGAACTTCCAGCTCTAGAAGGAGAAGGTTGAAAGTACTTCCTCACAGGAGGAGAGTTTGCTCATCAGGCTTGGATTGCTTTTTATTGTGGTCTAGCTCCATCTTCGTTGCACTTAAGAATGTGGTTTTGCTTAGGAATAGGAGACATAAAAGATCCAAAGCATCCACACTCGCTGCAGGTGTGTCTAAAATATCTCCAGATTGCAAAGGAAAATGTCAGAGTGTGTGTTTGACCAGAAGGTTTGGTGAACTGAGTAATTGTGGGTCTGCAGGCTGCTTGCACTGCAGCCCAAAAACAGCATCAGAGATGCTCTGTGCTAGGGGTAACTTAAGAGTTTGATTTGGTCTGTTCCAGTTCTGAAGCATGGCAAACTGTCAGCGTTTCAGGCAGTATTCAGTGCTTTCCAGCTGGAGTGAATCCTCTTCTTGGTCTTCTCTCCCTCCCCATACCTTAGTGTTTGTCTGGATTCCAGTTAACTTGAGAAAAGGCTGCTAAAATAATGCAAATGTGATCCTCAGTGCATCCTTAGTTCTGTTTAACAGGTGATGCCACTCACTGCTGTGGTGATGATAAAAACCAAGTGGCTGGATATTGTTTGGAGGTGATGAAGTTCATAATCTCCAAAGACCTGCTACAAATACAGTGATATTGCAGTTTCCATGCAGTCCAAAATCAGCAAAACTGGGGGGAAAGGAGTAGTCCTGCCTGCTGTGGTGCTCAAGGCACCCCAGCAATGCAAACAGAGCAAGCAGAAGGCAGGGATGAGTCCTGAAATTCCCATTTTTTTTCCCACCTGGGATGCCACATCAGGTATATCTTTCCCAACTTCTGTCTCTGTGTGGACTTCAGAGGCTGCTTTGCACACTAAGTAGAGAGGTGTGTGCTTGGAAATCTTTCCATGTGCAGCCTTCCTCTGTGTTTTACCTCTGTGCTTGTGGCCTGAATTCGACAGGCAGAGCTAATGGATGCAAAACCAGCATTTCCTTAAATGAGGAAGGCTCCGAGATTAATTTACTGCTCATCTTTAGATTCAGCTGGGATAAGTATATTCTTCCTATTACTCTTTTTCTTGAAGCACCCTGTAGAGGTCTGTGTAAAGTGTGTGATCAAGAGTCCTTTTGGGGAAGAACTGAAATTCTGGAGGATTGGACCAAGGAGGCCCAGAGCTCTTGTCCAGCCTGTATCCCTCCCCAAAGCCTTTTCTGTGTGGCAGCTCAGAGGCACTGTGCTGCCTTCCCTAGACCCCTGCTTTCCCAGGATTTCATTTTGTACAGCAGGGAATTTTAACTGGGGAGAAGCCATGAGCTCAGCATGTGGCGAGAGGGCACTTAGGATTTCATTTCATTTTGATAAACTGCTGAAATAAAGACGGTTGGGAGGGTGTGAGGGGGGGGATCACGAGGCCTTACAGAACTGGGAGTCAGAGTGAGCATTAACACCCTGGAGAAGCATGTGTCTGGAATGGGCTGCTCGGCTGAGGGAAGGCCCATCAGTCTGGGTGACAAGGCTGCTGTCACCGTGGCACGTCCTGACAGATTGACCAGCAGAGCATTGCATTGTCCCAGGAGGTCCCAGCGTGGAGCATTACACACCCGGTGGGAGACGTTGCCGAGCAAATGAGACAGGGAACTGCTGGGCTGATTGATATTCAGACTTACACAGAGAGAGGGGCTGGTGTGGAAATGCATGGTGGTTGTGTAGGGGAAATGCCTGGTGGTTGTGTAGGGTCCTGAACCCCCAGGGACACGAGCAGAGGTCATCCCTGTAGAGAGGTGACGTGTGTGGGTTGTTGCCTTGTGAGCTATTTGGGGTACAAAGTTTGAGGTAAGCAGGCTGGGTGAGTTCTGTGTTAATGGTATGCATGGGAAGACACAAGTAAGTAAGGTGGGTTTTAGTACATTACAGGAATTTAGACAAGTGGGTGGAAATTGTGATGAACTAGTGCTGTACTCCTTGAGACTGTATTGGGACTTTTGTTTTCCAGTCTGGTAACATGCCCTGAGATGCAGAGCTGCTGGGGAAGGGAAGCTGGAGATGTATGGCTCTACTTCATGAGTTCAGTGAGAGGGAAGGCAGAGTGTAGTACCCCCATGGAAGTGTGGTCCAGGCTGTAAGCTGAGTAAAGACTTGGTAACCTCCTTCTGCAATAAGATGGGTTTCCTCCTGGTCTGCCTTCCTCTGTGCATCTCCTCAGTTAGGTCATCTCTGCTTTCTCTGGACTTTAATGTTCTTAAGTGGTGTTGTGTTTGCAGGATAAACTCAGTGTGGAAATAACAGTGTGGTGTGTGTGTTAAGGAACTGTTTGAAGGAAAAAAAGATTTCTACTCTTTGCTTGCTCTTGGGAATGGAGGAGTGACTCTGCCAGCTCGGTGTGCTGGCTGCTGTGATCCATCCTGGGTGACAGCCCCTGGGCTCCTGGCAGCCCACACCCTGGGACATGTTTATCAGTTGCCTCAGAGCAGCATGAGGAGCAGGTCACAGCCTCTCTGCCCGAGTGCTATCAGGCCAGGAACTGCTGTTCAGCTGCTAATCAGGGGACAGAAGGGGATATTCCTTTTCTTTGAAGTGTGATTCGGTTTGTACGAGCTGCTGTGTGGTTTGAATTGGTTTATGTGCAGGGTAGAAGATGGGCATGGCTCTGTCTGTGGCATTCCATTTAAAATATTACTTCTGCCAGGTGAGATGTGTGCAGCCATCTGATGCAACCAAAGGTCTGGAGGCCAGCTGAAGAACTGAACCTGTTAGTTTTGGAATAGACCAAAAGCCCCAGTAACTGAGGAAGGAGTGGGTGATGTCACTTGGCCAAATAGGAGATGAAACCCTTGTTCTCCCAGTGCTGTCTCCTCCTGGTTGTTCCATGTGATCTCCATCAGCTGCCTTGCTTGCAAGCTTGCTTTGGATATTTCTACAGCATTTTCTAAGACATTTGCTTAGGCTTAGCCTTGCCTAGCTGCTGTTCAGTTTAAGACTACCACTATTACCTTTTTCCCTCCTTCACAATGTAATGAAAGGAAAATATGGCAATCATCAGGAGTTCTGACTCTGACCTTGTCTTGTGTCACATTTGCCCATGTTGCTTCTTGGCCACTGCTTGGGGTGTGATGTTTTTCACAATGCAATGAAGGAAAATATGGCAATCAATCAAGAGTTCTGACCTTGTCTTGTGTCACATTTGCCCATGTTGCTTCTTGGCCACTGCCTGGGGTGTGATGTTTCTCTGTGAAGAGCTTATCTCTTGTTAAAAAGTCCTGCTTTTTTCCCCCTTCCATCTTACTTTCTTGAACACCATAGTTTCTTCACTCTGACTCCTCCATGTTTGCTGGGAGTGATGCTTCTGACCAGCTCCAAATTTCTCTCCATCTGGGATGAACATCTTCCATCTTCCCCAGCAATGGCTGCAATTACTCCACAGCTTTGCTTGATAAATTGACTGAGGAATTTTTCCCAGCCCATCTCTTCCTCTCCTAACCCTTCCATCTTGAAATGTTTAAACAAGAAGCACTTTCCCAGAGCAGACTGGGGAGGAATCGAGTGATTTTAAAGTGACAAAACCAGGGGGGTGTGGTTAGCTTTGACCATGCTGGTGGTTATCAGCTGGGGCAGAAATGTCTTCAGTGAGAGCAGCTGGGAGCTGTTTTTTGGCCAGCCCCTGTGCATTCACCCTCTCTGCAGGGAGGTTTGCAGTGTGCAATTGCCTCTAATGTGTGTGTTTGGGGGGCTTGGGGGCTCTGTAGCATCTCCTTGAGGAACAGTTTCTTAGATAAATGTTTTTTAACACTTCCCAAATGCTTGGTAGCCAGAGGCTGGTCTAGGAGAACTCTGTAGAAGAAAGCAGTGTTAAGATATTTCTCTCTTTCAGGTAGTGGCTTTTCCCTCCCCCCCTTCTGTTGTAGTTAATTGCAAAAATAAATGTGGTTAACAGTATCCAAAGGACTTTTTTTCTTGCTGCACCATGCTGAGAAATGCCTTGTTCAAGATGCTTTTTTCCCTCTGAGCTTGGTTCATTTCTAGATGCTGAAGGGCATTTTGAGACTTAGTGTTAACTTCATTTTACATCATGTTTATATGAAACAGGGAAAAAAAAAAATCCACTGCTTTGCCAAATATTTTTGGAAAGAACAAGCTTTGTGGATAATCATTTTCATGTTCTACCTGCTCCTTGGTGTGTTAAGGCTGTAGAAGAATCTTCTCTACTCTGAAAAAAGGCTTTGAGAGATTAGCCTTCAAGGAGTCACTTGAGGCGAGTTGATTAAGAAATATACTCGACGTTAGATTTAATCAAGATTTGAATAATGGAGTTAGAATTGACTGTCACTCCTGTAATCCAGTTATTTTTAGATTGGGATTGGTATGTGCCACTCCCCAGGTTGTCTGTACCGTTGCTCTGAAGGCAGGCTGATCACACAGCCCTCTGACAAAGTGGGTCTTCTCCACCTTTGTGCTTGCTGCTTCATCCCACTAACATGTCCCTTATTAAACATGTGCTGAAATTCAGTGATTCAGAGCAAAGGAGTTCCAGTGTGGCACTGGGGGTTGCTACCCAAAATGCAGCTCAGATATGTAATCAGGAACATGGTGGTGGGATTGATGGTGGGACTTCAGCTCATTTCCCAGAAGCATAGACTGGGTTGGGTTGGAAGGGACCTTAAAGATCATCTCGTTCCAACCGGCTCCCTTGGGCAGGGACACCTCCCACTAGACCAGGTTGTGCAAGGACCTTTCCAACCTGGTCTTGGAACACCTCCAGTGATGGAACATCCACAGCTTCCTTGGGCAGCTTGTTCCAGTATCTCACCACCTTCCTAGTGAAGAACTTCTTCCTAATTTCTAATCTAAATCTCCTCTCTTCCAGTTTGAAGCTATTCTCCCATATCCAATCACTACAAGCCTTTGTTAAAGGTCCCTCCCCAGCTTTCTTGCAGGCCCCCTTCAGACACTGGAAGGCTGCAGTAAGGTCTTCCCAGAGCCCTCTCTTCTCCATGCTGAACAACCCCAACTCTCTCAGCCTGGTCTCCCAGCAGAGGAGTTCCAGCCCTCGGAGCATCTTCACAACCCTGCTCTGGACCCACTTTGCTGTAGAAGAAGTATGTGGGGTTGTGTTGGGAGGGAGCCTGGTGAGTCACTGACCACTTAATTGCCTTTTAGCTCTCGGATGGCTTGGAGGAAAAAGGAGCAGGTATGAAATACCTTCAGGATGTGGATAAGATGTGCCCAAGCAGGTGCTTTAGCTGTTGTGTCAGAAAGTCGTTCATGCCTGAAGGTCTAACAGTGGGGTGTTGGAGGTCCTGGGGCTTGCTGCTCTCCTCAGAGCTCAGGAAGGTCTCTGGCCAAGTTCTTGTAGGAGCAAACTGAGCAGCAATGTACTGCTTGGGTGCTGCCCTCCTCTCCAGTGGTGCAGTGCAAAGCCCTGAGCTTTTTACATGTGCCAGCTTCAGCTCAGTGCCTCGAGGGGAACAGGATTTGGGAAAATGGTAAAATTGTGAGACCAGTGCTCTCACTGCTGAGTGCTGGGAAGCCATCCTTTGCTCTCTCAGAGCTGATGTTTGGTGGTGTGTTTTCCCTTGCCTGAAGGGGAGAAGAAAACTGTTTCTTTGCAGTAGCTTTCTGTCTTCAGCTGAGGGAAATACTTTTATCTGGATTAAAGCTGAAGAAATAGCTGTGAACCAAGAGGGGGGTTGGAAAGCCTGACTGCAACAGGATCAAGCAGAGGAACGTGGTATCTCTTCCATGGGAGGTGAATGAAGCTGGATTATTATCAAGGAGCTTCCTTACTTTGTTGACATGCCCTGGCTGCAGAGAGAATCTGAGCACCTGATTTCCTAAACTCCTTCTAAGAACAAGGAAATTGCAATAAAAGGGTCTTTCCAGGGACTGAAAAGTGATTGCCCAAAAAGTAAACATCAGCCAAATATGTGCCTGGCAAGCTCCACAATATTGTCATTTTGGTTGTGTCTGGTAGTAATATCAACTTCCCCTCAGAAACCTTGGGCATCAGGGTGGGCAGAAAAGGCCAGAGCTTGCCTGAAGTTCAGCTCATGGTGCCTTCAAGCAAGGAGTTAACCCCCAGCTGGAATTGTGACTATTTTTGTGCACTATTCCCAGGCAGGGCTTGTCTTTCCTGTGCCCAGGATGTCCACTCACAGGGTTTGGTTTCTGGGCTGTTAACGTCAGCGTAACCACAGCGTAGGAGAAGTCACTGCTGTGAAGCTGCCTGTGAGACAACCCACATGAGAGGTCTCAAGTGCCACGTGTGGAGCTTTAGAAGCAGGTAGGCTCAGAGGGCAGACTCTAAATTTCCCTGTCCATGGTTAAACCAGGGTTTCTGTCACCATTTTGCATGGTGCCAGGGGACAGGATGATATCTTTAGATCACCCCAATCTCCGAGCCCACTCAGGCAGCTGTGGAACATGATTGAGGTGGAATGGGAGAACTGATCCCAGTCTCCATACAGAAACCCTGTCGTGGTTTACAGCTCAGGAAGAGTCAGGAACATAAAACTAGGAAACTTTTACCAATGGTACTTTGAAGAAGCTTGTTTGCTTGACTCATCTTTTGGTCCTGTTGATTGTCTCTTGAAGCTTATTTATATGTTGAGGTGTCAAGGCTGCAGTGTTCGTGCTGAAAGCAGCAAAGAGCCCAGTAGTTGGGACTTAAATCTACCCCGTCCGTGGCAGCTACACTTGGAGCTCTTTTACTGGCCTTAATAAACTTAATGGGGTTCTGTCTGGCTTTTCTTAGCTCTTAATTTATTGAATATTCAGGTATGAGCAGCATTGTGTAGCTCTCATGTACCGTGTAATAGTGTTTGTGAGAACTTCTGCTTTTTTATTTCTTAGTTGTTTTATTGAGTAACTTTTATGATTGTTTGATTTCTAAATGCTGGCGTTTCCTAATTGCATCTCAAAATACACGTTATCTTTGATCAGTCCTTCTGGACTGTACAAAGCAGGATTAAGTAGAATAAATATTTACATCTTGGTTTACCTGAAAACAGAGTGTACTTCCTCGCAGACTTCACTGGCGTTCTCTTGTCTGTGTTGGTAACATTCAAACTTTGGGAGTAAAGAGTTTTTATTTAAGTAGCTGCTTGATGTGTTTTGTGTTCAGGAATAGGAATAAATAAACCTTACCCTGCTGTGTTTTGTTCTTCATCATCAACACAGCAGTCTCTAATTTAGGAAGGTGAATTTCCTATTTATTTACCTCTTTATCTATTTCTGTTTATACTGCCAGAGTTGCAAATCGAAGCTCAAATCATTACCAGTCAGAAATGGGTGTTTTATGGGCTACATTTCTTCTTCTCTGTTTTCATGTTTCTTTAGACTTGGTTTTCAAGCTTGCATGTTGCAGCAGCTGCTGCCCTTGCAAGAGTCTCAGGAGCACTGAGAATTACCTGAATTGATGCTGAATAACCTTCTTTAATTTCTCTTTCTGCTTTTTCTTTTTTCCACCTTGCTTTTGAGCGTGTTTCAGTGATTGGACAGTGGGACCTGAGAGCCTGTAGCACTCTGACATTAAATCCCAAAAGGGTGGGGGAAAAAAAAAAAACCCAAAACATGCTGTAAAATCCCACTTCTGCCACAGATACTGGGCGGTTTGCAGCGCAGGGGGGTTTGGTTTTGAACTTCCTCTTCCCCACTTCACGAGCCTCCCGCTCGACGTCGCCGTTCCCCACCTGCAAAGAGACAAAGGAGGCAAAAATCCTTCCTGTGGCTGAGGAGGGGAGGGCAGTGGGAGCACGTGTGTGTGTGTTTCAAATGCCTCTTTGTGCTCCTTCGGATACGGCTCGGGCCGTTCCAGTGGATTCTTCCTCTGGAGCACACGGGATGGCCGAAGAACAGGAACTTTTTTGCAGAGTTGGCTGTTTTTAATGAGCCCTTCCACCATTTTCCAGTGAAACAACAGATCAGCTCTTCTAAAAAGATCTTTATCTGGATGGTTAAAAGCGGGGAGTCCTTTCTGTATTGGAAAACCTGAAAGGAAATGGCATCCTGTGCGAACTGTGGCTTGGTGCATACTTATGTAATGGGCTATCAATCAAATTTAATTAAAACTGTGGTTAGGGCAGAGTTTTACTCCCTTTTAGTTTAGCTATGACACAAGGGGGAAAAAAAGTTTATATCTTTACAAGCTTTTCTCGCAGAAGTTATTGCTGAGATTGTAATTAAGAAACCCTTGGTTTTAAAGCAAATAAATTAGGTTGCTTCTTTTTATAAAGAAATTTCTTGTCCCTTGGCCAACTCCAAAAATAGATGTGGAGTCCTCCAAAGTGAAGCGCTTAAATGCAGCAGCATGGCTTAGTGTCTTTGGGGGTGCAAAAAGATGGGATTTTACCCAACTTTGCCTTCCATGTAATTGTCTAAAGCAAGGATGCTGGGGGAAAATGGAAAGTGTCAGTCCCCTGGAGATGGTCCTTGCCTTCATCACTCTGCATTTCAAACTGGTGGTCGAGTGTGTCCGTGTTAAATGGTACACCAGTGCCAACTGGGACCTTCCTCCTTTGGTGTTTTCTAGGGATTTTGGTTAACTACAAAGAAATGCTGACTTTTTATGGTAATGCTAAGAAAATGAGGAGGGAAATGTTGGGTTTATTTGGTGAAATCAATATTAAATTTACCTTCTCTTGAGCAGTGAAAGGCTTGTGTGCCTTGTAGCGTGTTGGGTAATTATCTCGAGATGAGGAGCAGGTCGCTAAATGTAAAGGACCTGGAGAAGGAACACAAACATTTCCTCAGTACCAGGAGTGGAACAATAGCTCCTTGTTGGGAGGAGGGGATTGCAGAAAGGCAAGCGGACTTTCTGAAATGGGGGGTTTATTTTCTATAGCTTACTATTTATATTGCACTTGGAGGCTCTTGGGGAACTTGATGTCCGGTTCCTGGAATGTGTGTCCCTTGGTGGAGGAAGGTTGGGTGTGAGCAGAGCATGTCCTTTCAGTCGGCATTTGTTAATAGACAATGCCTGGGCTGCTTGGAAAGCGGCTCTGTTCATGCAGAGTCCCCTCTCTCTCTGCCTTGCAGCTTGGCAGCTGAGGAGACGTCCCCTAAAGAGACAGGACTCTTCTTCCTCCCACCCTCACTTTCTTTCTGCTATATATCGGGCTGTTGAATAGGCTTGCATTGACCAGAAAGACAAAGAAGTCTTTCAGGCTCTAGCTTTAGCCACAGCCAGTGTGCTGTGGGCTTTTGTTAATACTTTCAGTCCCCCCTTTCTCTTTCAGCAGCCCTCACTCTCATTGTTAATACATTTCGGGAGCAGCACTGATATTTCTGAATGCATTTTGTTTGCTCAGTTCGCAGGAAAAGTTGCAAAGAGCTGAGGAGAGAACACGGTGCCTCTCGGGCTCTCCGCAGAGGGTTTTCTTTCATGCCTTTAGCAGGGAAAAGCAGATCCTGTAAACAGATCCCAGGAGATCCGTGCCGGAGCGGGCCGTGGCTGCGGGGCGCTGACGCCTGCACGTGGGGGCTCGTCCCACTGCTTGGGAGCCCTAAGTGGCTTTTCCCTCACCCCGCTTGGATTAGTCTCCACGTTGTCCTGTTTAATTTTGCTCTCACATTAGCCAGCTGAGGATGTAAGCTCCTGTTAAAGCAGCTGTTGCTGCTAAGTGGCGGTGTGGAGTTGGAAAGTGGTGTTCAACAGCCCTAAACTCGGCCAGCGGCATCCTGAACGGGTTGGATTTTGTGAGTGGATGCAGGAGGGGGTTTCCTCTTTACCAGTTGGTACAGAATGACTGAAAGCAAAGCTGCTTTTCCAATCCCACGGTAGTAAATCTGAAAGCTGCTGGTAGGTGCCCTCTAATTGTTCCGGAACATCAGTATGGGAATTAATTCCTGGAAAGAAAATGCTGGGAAGCAGCTGATGCATAGCAGGGATGCAAAAGTACATGGGAAAGCTGGCAGAGTAATGGTCAATTGTAGGATGTTGTTCCTGATTGTGAAGCACAGTCATTTTAGGGGGGGTGCACCCCTAAATCAAGTGTATTGTTGGATGAAACAAGCTGGGAGTGCAGGACAGCGATGAATGTGCAGATGAGGTAGTGTCAGCAGTGCTGTCGCAGTCATGAGATGACCACAAAGACTGCCCCAGCCTTTGAAGCACCTCAGCACCTCTCTTTTTTTCAGAAGTAGTTGGCTTTTTGATACTCAAACCCAGTTTTTAATAGCATGTCAAGCTGCAGCTCCTCGACTGGAGTGTGAATTGTGGAACTCAGAGAAATAAGTGAGGCTGTATTTCTGCACCTTTTAGAGGATAACATAACACTCTGCAGCAAATATGTGACAAGCAGGGAGAAAAATGACTTTCAGACCCACGGAGGGGCTTGAGCAAGTGGCAGGAGAAATACTTGTCACAAGAGCACCACTTGTTTTTGGCCTGATGGAGGATGACTTGAAACTTTTTAATAGATGGCTGCTGAGCACACAGTTTCAAGCTGGAAAAAGCAGCTCCAGCCACGACTGTTCATCACTCCCACCAGCCATCTTGTGCCTCA
>NW_008618404.1:19147-24692 GCF_000691845.1 Merops nubicus
AGTGATTGCCTAACTTGGAGAAAGTACCTGTGTGTGGATGCTTTGGGGTTTTTAAGACTTGAAGGCTGCAAGATCCACAGTCTTTTAATAAATGAGATCAACTGCAGATAGATACAGCAATACAAGGATGTAAGAAAGGAGGACATGCTGATATTGGTGTTTCTTTGCCACCAATCTGGAAGCATGTTTGTTTTTTCAGTGATGCTTTCCTCTTCCTTTTCTACCTCTCTGTGCAAAACAGAAATCAGTGCTTCTCTTGTCTCCTACCTCTTGGTACTACCCCATTAAATGGGATACAACGGGCCCTGAAAAACTTTGAGAGCACTCAATAAAACATGGATGTGGCTCGTGGTGTTGCTCTTGGGGAGGAAGCTCTCTGTCATCTCAAATAGAGCTTTGTGTTTGAAAGGTTTCCTTCTCTGTAAAAAAAATTAAATTAATATTTCATTTATTACTCAGAAGGGGTTACTTTAGCCAGCGAGAACTTCACAACTGGTCAGCCACCCAAAGCAAACACTCCTCGCCCCTTGGTAAGTGTTGTCTTAATTCTGTCATTCTTGTCAGAGGGTTTGATTCTAGTTTTTCGAGGGGTTTTTAGCTCTGTAAGTAAATGCCTGGGGTAAAATCGCTGTGTGGCAGCGTAGCCCAATAGAGGGAGTCTGAACTTTAAATAAAGCCTTGTCTGAATTCCATCCAATTTCCTGTACAAAGAGATGAGCTTTGCTGCGTGTCCAGAAGGCTCATAAATTTGGGCTCTTGTGGATCAAAGGGGAAATGAATTTGAAGGCCTAGGGTTCTTCACTTTACTTAAAAAGTATGGAATGTGTCTGTGCGACAACACTCAAATTGTCCTTTCTACTCTTTTTTTAAATTTATGCCCAAACTTTCCCAAGAAAGTAAAAACAAGTTGATTTCTTCATGTCTTCACCAAGTGAAATCATGCAGCTTTCTCCCTTTGGCAACAGAGGCTTTGGACCTCAGGACTGGACCAAATTTGCTGGATTTTTGCACACTTAGCCCTAATGAAAGCAAGATCTGCTCTTCTAATCCCCTCTGCCCCAAAGCCACCGAAACCACAGCTCAGTGCAGCATCACTTCTTGCAGAAATCCACCCGCTCGCTGAAATGCAGGTTTCCAGAGCTTGGTTTTCTTTCTCTTGCAAGGTGGGAAGCTGCCATCTTCCTCTGCGAGCCTTGCTGGAAGATTTGTTGTAATAAAAATCTTGGGTTGAAAAGCCCTGGCGTACGTTTTGACCTTGAGTGCCCTTTTTACTGCTCTTCTTTTCCTGTCTTTGATGTCTGAGCGCCGCATATTTGTGGCGATTTCCACAGGCATGTGTTGTGCTCAGACAGACGTGGCTCTGCTTCCGGACTTGAAACGCTGGCGCTCGGGCTCCCTTTTGATTAGTTTTGAGTAAAGAGAGATTTTATAACGTGGAACTGTCAGCCTGGGACTTTCAAATGGCTTAATTAATTCTGGCGTGCGGAGGTGGGAAGCGGCTCCGGGCTGGCTGGAGGGGGATGGAGGTGGCCAGGTTAGGAGGGGTCTTGGTCCAGCTTGTGTGATGTCTTCACCCTCTGAACTACACCAGGAACAGCTCCATCAGACAAGGGGAGGGACCATCCCTGCTTTAGTCCCTTAAGCCTCCCCTACTCCAAAAACATGAAATCCAATTGCATGCATGTTAATTCTGGCTTAGCTGAACTGGCAAAAGCATCCGTGGAGCAGCTCCCCAGCAGAAGAATCCAGGGTATTAAATGTGCATATTTGACTTCTTCAGGGGTAAATAAAATGCCTGCAGCTGCTAAAGCTGGGTCAGTAGTCACCTTCCTATTTGGGCTGATGTTTGAGACAGCTTTTCTGTGCCCTTGACACAGCTCGAGTACAGAATTCAAGAGATGAGTCAGAAAATGACAAAATGAGCTGCTGCCTCTGTGTTATTGTGGGGCTCGTGCTGGGAGTGGCCAGTTTCACACCCAGCTCCTGGGGTAGCCCCACAGGTTTTCAAATGTTTGAAACAGTTTGGTCAGCACTCCTTTTTTAGGTCCTTGCATCCTCTTCCTCACTTTCCCCTCCTGTCTGGCTTTTCAGCTCCAGCTCTTCTGCCAGGAAATAAATATAAACTTGCTTGTTTCTTCACATCCCCTCACTAATTCTCTCAGTACTGCTCTTGGTACAGACTCTTCTGTCTCAGGTGCCTATCCTCTTGAGGTCAGTTTATGTTGAGGTTGTTTTCCTTTGCAAATTTGAACCTGCTTGGCAATAGGTACATGGAGATTTATTCCATAGGGTTGTTGATGGTTTGGCATCGCTCCATGCCAAGATCAGTGCAGGGAGGGGGGTATAAGACCAAAATTTGGGTGCTTGAAGAATACTTGGTACTGCAGTTTGCTTCTTTCACTGAGTAGCTATTGGATTTCAAAAGCTTTTGGGGGGGATGAGAACCTAAAATGTCCTTTCTCACTTCCCAAATAGCATAAATGCCCATTTCTCATGCTCCACCACCCTCCACATCTCTTGAGAAGGAGCCAGTCGGCTGCCCCTGCTCAAAGGGGCCATTGAGGCGCCGGAGTCCCGGAAGCCGTCGTGGGCTGTGTCATGAGCCGGCCAATTCAGTGACTGGGGAGGCCCTAAAAAGACAAGGGGAAGGCAGGATCTGGGGCAGATGGTTCTTCTGAGCTCTTCCCCACTGCCTGACGTGGTCGAGCAGAGATGTTGTTGTTCACTGTGCAGAGTGTGTAAGCTCGGGCCTCAGGGTGGATCTCCTAATTCAGGCAGCAAGGCACAGCAGTGCTGCACGGGGAGGCACCCAAATCCAGGTACATCACAATCAGTTTGTTTGGAGGAGACCTTTAAGATCAAGTCCAACTGTTCAACTTGGCAAGTGTTAGTCAGCACTAACCCATGTCCCTCAGCACCACATCTCCACACTTTGGAATCCCTCCAGGGATGGGGACTCCACCACTGCCCTGGGCAGCCTGGCACAGCCCTGGACAACCCCAGCAGGGAAGACATTTCTCAGCAGGTCCAACCTCAACCTCCCCTGGGGCAACTTGAGGCTGGTTCCTCTTGTCTTGTTGCTTGTTCCTTGGGAGCAGAGCCCGAACCCAACTGGCTCCAACCTCCTGTCAGGAGCTGTGGAGAGCCAGAAGGTCTCCCCTGAGCCTCCTTTGCTCCAGGCTCAGCACCCCCAGGACCCTCAGCTGCTCCTCCCCACACCTCGGCTCTAGACCCTTCCCCAGCTTCCTTGCCCTTCTCTGGCCATGCTCCAGTCCCTCAAGGTCCTTCTGGGAGTGAGGGGCCCAACACTGACCCCACAGTTTCAGATGTGGCCTCTCAAGTGCTGCTGAATCTGGCAGGGGGACAATCCCTGCCCTAGTCCTGCTGGCCACACTAGTGCTGATCCAAGCCGGGATGCTGGTGGCCTTCTTGGCCACCTGGGCACACTCTGGCTCCTCTCCCGCTGCCTGTTGACCAACCCCCCAGGTCCTTTTCCACCGGGCACTTTCCAGCCCCTCTGCCCCAGCCTGGAGCCTTGCAGGGGTTGTTGTGACCCAGGGGTGACATGCTTCACCCTTAGAGGCTGATAAGTGTTAAAAATCATTGGAGTTGAAAAGTGGGTAACATGTCTTAAGGTAGGGTGTGAAGGCTGATGTGGGGGGTGCTCTGCTCCAGTATGGAGACCAGAGTGAGCTGGATGAAGCAGCAACTTGCTCAGTGGTGCTCAGCCCAGCCTCTGTTGCTTGCGTCCCAACAGAGGAGGAGAAGGGCTGGTAGCTGAAACTTAAACAGAACTGCTTGCTTGGCTTGGCTTGTCTTTCAGGCCTCATTTCTCATGGCTCTTGCTGTGGCAGTTTTCGGAAGTGAAGCAAGGCCTTGTTCCTCCTGCTTTGTCTCTGGGAGCCTGGAGAGGAGATGGTGCCCCCAGCTCAGCTGCGCTTGCAAAAAGCAATAAAATAAGGTTGGGGGTGGTGCTGTCAGTCTGTTCTTCAGGGGTTGCCTTGGAATAGAGGAGGAGATGTCCTCCAGTCCTCTGCTGAAGCTCCACATGAGACCTTGTCTCTGGTGTGAATCAGCTGGGGTCAGAGAGAGACGTAGTAACTGAAGGCAGGTCTGTTGTTTGGAGAACACGAGCTGGTTTCTGTGCTCTTTAAAGACGTCAGGAAACAGAAACTCTGCTCTCAAATCAAGTGCTCTTCTGATGATGTCAGCAGCCAAGGGGATTAATGCCACTGAAGGAAAAATTGTGCTTATTGTTATTAACTTCTATGAATGTAAGAGTCACTCTCCTTGTGCAGCAAGAGTGACAGACCCCCGAGCAAGAACATGCAGAAGCTGATCACTCAGTGTGTGTTTCAGTGACTCCTTAAAATGCAGCAGCTCAGGTAAACACCAGGTGAAGTAACCTGAAATTAAAACAGCAGAAATCAGAGTCTGCCCATAATGAAAAGAAAGAAGCTGCATGGTGGAATAGTGACTTTTGTTGCTTGAGCTCTGGTCTGTAGCCTTAATGTTCCTCGTCCCCCTTGGCCAGCGGCCCCGTTTCTGCGCCTGCCGTGCAGTAAATGGCCTGGCTGTGCCTCTTTCCAGATCTCAGCACATCTCAAATTCCCTTCGCCGCTCTGAGGGTCCTAGAGAGGGCTCAGATTTTTCCATTTGAAAGTGCCTGGCTCCCTGGACAGCCCGGAGAGCTGTGCTGGCTCCTTTCCTCCCTTCACCAGCTTACAGGAACGGACCCGGAGGGAGCCCCGTGGGCTGTGTTTTGAGTGGGAGGGGGCTTTCCTCTGGAGGAGGTGTGGTTTTTTTTTTTTTCCCTTGGAAGTGGCAAAAATAGTCAGAGCTTGACTACTCCCATCCCTTCAGTAAGGAAATCCTGAAGGACTTTTCTTTTTCAGGTCTGGTTTCTGTGACATAACGTGGAAACGGTTCCTCACTTTGCCTAGCAAAAGGTTTTTGGGTGTCTTATGTTTAAAAAAAGCCTTGTATCCATTCATCTTGGTGTGTTAAGAAGCATCTCTTAAGCACATTTGGTATAAGTCAACTCAAATGTAAGTGTCCATTTAAACAAGAAGAAAAAGCCTTTGTGTGTGGGCAAGGCCAAGTACTTCAGGCTATAGCAAGTTTGATTAAATGAATCTGAATTCAAGGTCCAGAGATCCTGCTGGGGATTTCCAGCTGGGTTTCCCCTTCAGGAGCAGTGTTGATTGTTATCCGTGTATGATAAAGATTAGTAATATGTGGTATGAAATGGAAGAAAGGTGGTGGTGTATAAAAGTGAAGGTGGCTGGTGAAAGAGCTGACCTTGCAAAATACTTTCTCTTGGCAATATACTCTTTAAAATATGGAGGAACACATCATAAAATGTGTATACAGTCACTTCTGATTGTGTGCAAAATGTGAAAAGACATCATGGTTAATCAGAGAATTGTACACAGAATCCCAGCATGGTGGGGTTGGAAGGGACCTCTGGAGATCACCTCATCCATCCCCCTGCTCCAGCAGCTCACCCACAGCAGGGTGCCCAGGGTCACAGCCAGGAGGGTTT
>NW_008618404.1:24705-44078 GCF_000691845.1 Merops nubicus
CCCGCCACCCTCTCGGGGCAGCTTCTCCAGTCTTGGCCACTCTCACACCAAAGAAGTTTCTCCTCCTGCTCAGGTGGCACCTCCTGGGTTCCAGTTGGTGCCCGTTGCCCCTTGGCCTGTCACTGGGCACCTCTGACAAGATTCTCGCTCCATCCTCTTGCTCCCTGGGGGCCCTTTAGATATTGATCAGATATCAGCATTGATCAGATATTCTCTGAGTGTTCTCCAGGCTCAGCAGCCCCAGGGCTCTCAGACTTTCCTCAGCACAGAGATGCTCCAAGCCCCTCAGCAGCTTCATAGTCTCTGCTGGCCTCTCTCCAGTAGCTCCTTGTCTCTCTTGAACTGGGGAGCCCAGAACTGGACCCAGTACTCCAGAGGTGGCCTCACCAGGGCAGAGCAGAGGGGCAGGAGAACCTCCCTCGACCTGCTGGCCACACTCTTCTGCACACACCCCAGGAGACCATTGGCCTTCTTGGCCACCAGGGCCCATTGCTGGCTCATGTTGAACTGTTGTCCCCCAGCACTCCCAGCTCCTTCTCCATGGAGCTGCTCCCCAGCAGGTCACCTCAGCTGCACTTGTGCAGGGGGTTATTCCTCCATAGGAATTTTAAATAATACTTCACTTAATTGGAGAAGCAGCTTCTCCAGCACACCTCTGGCCCAGTGCTGGGTGCCCAAGGAGCCTTGTACAAATCCACGGGCAGTGTCCTTCAGAAGCATTCAGTTGTGGACACGATTAAGTAAATCTTGAATTAACACATCTTTGTACTATAAGTTTTTCATGATCATCTGTATTTTCAGTTAATCCCTATAGTGAGTGCTCGTGTAAAGGTGTGAAGAGCTCAGGCTGGACACCTGAACCTTTTTATGAGCTGAGATGCCCATCCTTGACACCCCTTGTGGGGAGCATCATCTGCTGTTAGAGAAGAGGTCCAGGGTTGGATGTTATTCTGAGGTTAGTGAAACTTGTGCTGGCAGAACTGGTACCCCCGTGCTGCAGGTATTAGTGCTTAGCTTGGGTTTTATTTTTTCCGTGGAGTATTGGGGTTTGGTGGTAGGTGGAAAAGTCATAAATCCATCCCTTTTATTAGATATTGCAAATGTCAAGGTAGGACTTTGTCAGACTTGGATGCAAAGCTTATAAACGCTCCTGAGTTGCTGTTTCTGGTACAGTATTTAAGGAACATATTTCAGAGTTATCTGGGGAAATTAAATGTTAGTTTGCAGGTAGTGGGTAGCCCAGCTGCACTTGAAATCTGTTTTTTTTCTTTATGCTGCTTTCTGGTTCAGTGTAGCTTGAAACCTAAAGGCTCTGTTTGTAGGTCAGAGTTGACCTCGGAAGCTCTTGGCTCGTGTTAAACCCACTTGGTTCCTCAAGTGGTTGTTGAGTTTTCAGTTCTTGTGCCATCAAATGACATTATTTGCTAAGAAAAATCTTAATGTGTTGTAATTTCTTTGTTTGCTGTGAATATAGAGAAGGATGAAGAGTGAAATGAGGGAGGGATAGGAAGGGGGGATACTTTTCAGCTTGAAGGGTTAGAGAAGATCATGGAATGGGAGCTCTTTATGTGGATAGGGATGTGATAACTGTAAAAGGCCCAGAGGATCTTTGAGTATCCATGAAAAGATGTCCAGAGTTAAAAATCTTCTTACAAATCCACATCACTCCATATTTTCAGTGTGCAGTGTGGGGACGTTTTAATTGTTCCTGAGTTAAAAGGGCCTCAGCATCTGCCCAGCAACCAGGTAGTCTCCAGTGTGGAGGTTCATAACACTGACCTAAATATCCACATGTGCATCACCTCTTGAACAGCTGATATGGTTACTTGCTAGGAGGAGGACAAAGGCCTGAAAAAGCTGCTTCTGCTCACACCAAGCTAGTAATCTTTGCCCCTGGTCCCTATGGCTCTGGCAAGGAGGCTCCTGGTGTGATCATCCCAAGGAGCTTTGCTGGTGAGCTGTTTGTTGGCACTGTGGGATCCTGGGCCTCAAAACTGGTTCCTGCCTCGAGGGACCTCTTCAGCTAATGAAGACATGGGCCCAGGATCCAAGATAATACACCATATCTTGCATAAATTTAGAACAGAGTGCAGCCAATTTCACAAGCTGCTGCTAAATTATTCTTTCTCAAGCTGTGCCAGATAACTTCATGCACCAAAGCAGCACGAGCTGGAGCTTTCTTAACAAGGAGTTTTAGACCTGATGTTCTCCAGTACCAGCATTGCCTCTTTCTTTGAGGACCTCTGTATGAAACCTTGTGTACTACACCAAAGAGAGGAAGCTGTCTGGGCAGGAGGCCCATATCTCTGGGGTTTGGTATTATTTTAAAAAGTGTTGTACTTTAGTCATCTCTTTTAATTATATAGGCATGTTATCTACTTAAAAGAGGAGAGATTTAGACTGAACCTAAGGAAGACAGTTTTTATGCTGAGGGTGCTGAGCCCCTGGCCCAGGCTGCCCAGAGAGGTGGTTGCTGCCCCATCCCTGGAACCATCCCAGGGGAGGTTGGATGTGGCTCTGAGCACCCTGCTCTAGCTGCAGATGTCCCTGCTCCCTGCAGGGGGTTGGACTGGGTGACCTTTAAAGGTCCCTTCTTACCCAAACCAGTCTGTTACTCTGATTCTGTATAAGCTTATGTCAGAGATGGACTTGCTAGCAGTTACAGGTGAGGTGCTGTTGATGCCCGTGTACAGCAGCTTCTGGGCAGAAAAGTCTCATATGGAGGAAGCCTGAATGACATTCATCTCCTGGTTTACTTCTGCAGCCATGAGATGGAGGACTTCAGCTTTCTGTCTGCAGGTCCATTAGGTTTAAACCTTCAGGAATTTTTTTTTAAAGAACTTCATTCAGTTGAGTGCAGATGGCCACCTCCTCCCTTCCCCACCCTTCTCCTTTGAAGTTCTCAGATGGCTGGAGGTAACTGCCTACATGGAGACGTGTGCCCTGTAGTTCTTTGTGCCAGCTGGGAGTGGCTCATATATTGAATTTTGAGACTCTCTTCCATGGATTCAAATGGTTGATACCTTGATTTTACTTTTTTCCAGTGCTAACTGTTGTCTTTTGTTTGTAATGTCCATGAGAGAGGCACTCTGTGTGTAAACCAGGGCTCCATGCTCCACTTGGTATCCCTTTCTGATAAACACTGTCCCACCAGGGCATTGCATAGGGCAGGGAGAGCTGTGTGAATTCATCAGCACCTGAACTAAACCTTGTCTGTGATCTGTCCTCACTCCCTCTCCCCAGTGCTGGTCGCCTCCTTTCTCAGGGTGCTTAATCCCTAAACCAGAGAATGGACAATTTAACACTCCTCAGCAGAGCTGCCTGCAGCTTGGCAGATAAGGTAGAAATGGAGCTTGACCTGTGAGTAGCCTTGTCTTAGGTTTGAGTTCTCGAGCGTTGCTGTGTAGCCTGACAGACTCACACCCGTGCAGCCTCACCAGAACCATGGAATTGCTTTCATTGGGAAGGACCTTTAAGATCTTCAAATCCATCTGTTAAATGAGCACTGCTGGGTCAGCACTAACCCATGTTCCTCAGCACCATGTCTCCATGACTTGGAACCCCTCCAGGGATGGGGACTCCACCACTGCCCTGGGCAGTCTGGGACAGCCCTGGGCAACACCTTCAGGGAAGAAATTTCTCCTCAGGTTCAACCTAAACATCTCATGGAGAAACTTGAGGATGTTTCCTCTTGTCCTGTCACTTGCTCTTTGAGGGAAGAGCCCAAACCCACCTGGCTCAACCTCCTGTCAGGGAGTTGTTGAGAGTGTGGATCTCCCCTCAACAAGCCCAGGTCCCTCAGCTGCTCCTCACCAGACTTGGGCTCTAGACCCTTCCCCAGCTTTGTTGCCCTCCTCTGGCCATGCTCCAGCCCCTCAAGGTCCTTCTTGGAGTGAAGGGCCCAAAACTGAACCCAGGATTTGAGGTGTGACCTCCCTAGTTCTGCTGAGTCTGGGGGGACAATCCCTGCCCTAGTCCTGCTGGCCACACTGGTGCTGACACAAGCCAGGGTCTGCAGAGGAACAGCCTGGTCCTGAACATCCATCACGACTTGGCTTGACTGCAGCAGCCAGCTGTGGTTTTTCAAACAATCCTGGGAGTATTTGGAGGGGTGAAGTTGCAGGATTTACCCCTGCTTGGTAGCACAGGATGGGGCTCTGCCCTGCAGGACACAGTCGTGACAGAAGGGTGCCCTCACCACAGTGGGTTTCCAGGAGGGAGGCAAGAACCAGCGTGCTCAGGGTGCCGTGTAAAACATCTCGTGAAAGATTCAGTATGTTAATGAGCTAATGGTGCTGAAATGAATTACTAATTAAAGAATCAGGTGACTTCAAATCAGGTAGAACCACAGAGAACAAATCTCCCAGCGTTAAGAGAAGCTGAGGGCAGTCTGCTCTCAGATGGAGTGTTGCTTCTCCCACTGACTTCCTTTTTTCAGATTTTTTTGTTAATGCATGACAGGTTTTGTCTGTCAGTCTGTCCTCAGGCTTGCCAGTTCCTGTCACCTCGGGCCTCATAGGGACCTTGTGGGTGTCTGTGTTGGTTCCTTCCCACTTGCTCTGTAAAGGAGCACTTGCTGAGCTCCTCCACCTAACCAAACTCCATCCCTCTCAGGAATGAGCCGCATCCTACGAGGATTTACCTCCCTGCTATCTCACAGGAGGGACAGAAACAATCTTCATTGCCCCTCCTGGGACTTTTGGGGTTTGTTTTTGATGCCAAGCTTTTCAAAGCTACCTGGTGCCAGTGTAATGTGTCTCCACTTCTGATTTATTTGGTGTATTTTGGAGTGGAGGCTTCATTTGGTGTCTTTCCTTAGGGTATTGGCCCACGATGGTCCTCTGTAACTTAGAGCAGAACCTCAGCAAGCAGTGGTCACCAAGGCTCACCCTGCTGAGTTGTTTCCCCCACATTATTTTGGGCTCTTTATAAGGTCCCTTGACTGGAGCTGTGGCTGGAGGACCACAAGAAATCCCTCTGAGCAGTAGTAGCTGAGGCCAAGCAGGGCAGGACTGTTGAAGACTACTGGGGCTGTTTGAAGGTCCTGAGCGTAGCCTGTTTTCTGCAGTGTGTTGGGAGTTTCAATTAACATGGACAAGTATGATCATAAATAACCCTCCTGAAATTAAATGGAATTTTAAGGCTACATTGGCATATTCCCCATGATGCCATTGCCTCTCTGGAGAGGCAATATCATGACTTTCCAGCTGAAGGGAGCTGATGAAATCTATTGACTTTTCCATCTCTTAGAAGAGTCCATATATCGTAGGAATAAAATGTGAATTTAAAAGACGTGGCCGTGGCTGGTGTTTTATGGAGGAAATGGACTACTAAGCTAAACCAGGTCAGCTAGTGAGGAGGTTTCTGTAGCTGAACAGGGGATGCTTTCCTGACATGTTTTTCACCTTGCATTACCTGAGCTGCTACAGGCATGGTCTGGGGTGCCTTTGTGGCCTTCTTTTTTTTTAACCTACTAATATTTTGCTGCTCGCTCTGAACCTGGCTTTAACCTTATTCAGGCTGTGCCTTGAAAACGTCCTTCTTAGAGCTGCTGCAGTTAAAAATACCCGTGGGACAAAGCTCCTGGTTACAGAAATAACTGGGAGTCCCATCACTTCCAGAGCCATCCCCCCAACACCACCCTTTGAGGAAAATCCCAGCAGGATTAGCAAGGTTCAGACACAGTTTCTTCCACCCCAATCAACCTTCCCAGGTCTGAGCTGAAAACAGACGATTTGCCTTGATGCTGGCGTTGCAGTTGAAGAAGACAGAGACGAAGTAGCAAAATCAGGTTGCCCTTAGAAACCCATTTGTATCGGGCAAAATAAGGGATTGGGTTTGTGTCATGTTGGCACCGCTGTGGGCTCTGGGCTGACAGCTCCCCTGATAACTCACTCCTGACGGCTCGCAGCCTGGGTGAAGTGCAGCAGGGTGAGGAGAAGCCTGGCCATGATTTACGTGCTGGTGAGCCGTCTCCAGTTCTTTTTTAATTTAGAGATGCAAAACTGAGCCTGGAAGTAATGAGCTCTGGGTAATTAGGTGCTTGTCTGCAGGTGGAACTAGTGCAGCTGCCTTCAGCCGGTGCTCTTTAATACGGCTGAATTTTATTTGAAAGCATTATGGGCTGAATGAGATGCTGGAAACACGGTTAATTAGCAACAAAGAGGGTTTTTTTCGCTGTTGTTCCCTTCCCCTCTAACCCCCAGCTTTCCTTTGGTGTTGCTGTTAGGCTTGGCTAAGGGATATATTGCACGTGGACCAAAGACTGAAGGGAAATGGTGGTGATGAGTAGCAAACTGATGTCTGATATGCAGCATAGATGGATGAATTCATCATCATTAATGACCAGCCAGATGCTAAGCAGTGTCTTGATAGGAAATCGTGTCATGGTATGAAATGGATTATGAAGAAATAATTGTGCTGAGCAGCACCTCTATGGGGAAGGACCTGGGAGTGCTGATGGACAAGTTGCCCATGAGCCAGCAATGGCCACTCGTAGCCAAGAAGGCCAATGGTCTCCTGGGGTATGTTCAGAAGAGTGTGGCCAGCAGGTCGAGGGAGGCTCTCCTGACCCTCTACTCTGCCCTAGTGAGGTCACCCCTGCAGGACTGGGACCAGCTCTGGGCTCCCCAGTTCAAGAGAGACAAAGAGCTACTGGAGAGAGAGTCCAGCAGAGGCTGTGAAGCTGCTGAGGGTCCTGGAGCATCTCTGTGCCAGGCCAGGCTGAGAGCCCTGGGGCTGCTGAGCTGGAGAAGAGAAGCCTCAGAGGGGATCTGATCAATGCTGAGCAAGAGCTAAAGGGGCTCCTGGGGGGCAAGAGGCTGGGGCCAGACTCTTGTCAGTGGTGCCCAGCGACAGGACAAGGGGCCCAAACTGGAACCCAGGAGGTGCCACCTGAGCAGGAGGAGAAACTTCTTTGGTGTGAGGGTGGTCGAGCCTGGAGCAGCTGCCCAGAGAGGCTGTGGAGTCTCCTGCTCTGGAGAGATCCCAAACCAGCCTGGGTGTGACCCTGGGCACCCTGCTGTGGGTGAGCTGCTGGAGCAGGGGGTTGGATGAGATGATCCCAGAGGTCCCTTCCAACCCCACCATGCTGGGACTCTGGAAATACAGCACGGTGTGTTACTTGTGCTTCAGGAAGGTGAGTGAGGAGCAGAAACATGCTGCAGGGTGGATGGAAAGACTTGGGAATTAGAAATTTTGTGGAATGACTGTTTAAAAAAGCATGTAATATGCAGGGTTTGGAGATGTGCTCGGGTAGAAATAGAACGTGTACTTGGAAGGAGGGTGCTGCAGTGCAGCCGCAGCGTGTTCAGTCAGCCGGAAGCACCAGGTGACATGTCAGGCACCGTGTGCCACCCCGGGGCTCGGCGATGCCACCGGGCACGTGAGCACCAATCCTAGTGCCCACAGGTACAGAGCTGCCTTCCCCAGAGCAGAATGTGTCGGGACTCACTCACCAGGGGGAAGGGAGCAAGCTCAGGTAGGTGCTGGACACCACCAGCAGCAATGCTGGGGCAGGGAGAGGGAATTGGCACTTTCCAGTCGGCACTGGGCAGTCACGTTTTCCTTGCAAGCTGCACTTCTCAGAGCAGCCTTGGAGAGCTTGTTTCCCAACAGCCAGAGAAGCTCCTCAGGATTGGTGTGCCCCCTTCTTTGGGAAGCTCTCAGCACTGCCCCGTTCCTGTTTGGTGCAGAGAGGGTGATGTGATGTGGCAGCCAGAAGGGAGAGGAAACAGGGATTATTTCAGAGCTAGTGCCGAGATTAATGATGCGTAGCTTGGTAAAACACTTAAGATGAATTTTGAGAAAAGCTTTATTATGGGGTGAGTATTTGTTTAGAGTGTGGCATAAGCTGGGATAAGCAGCAAAAGCCTCACTGCTTGGTACCTTTTGGATCTGGACAGAGCCTGGGAGATGATACCTAAATGAGGGAACAAATAGAGCTCCCCTGGTTGCTGGTGGTTATCATCAAATAGTTGAAACGGGGAACAAGGCAAGAGTCCTGCAGTCCATAATCTGGAGTAAGGTGGTTACACTTCATAAAGGAACCATTGAGACTGTGTGGAACATCAACAATATTTATGTAGGTGCACTTCTGGTAAAAAAGCAAAAGATAAATCCCTTAAATAAGGTTTTTGTTACAAGTATAAAATAGCCCATAAATGAGAACTTAAAGAGAATTCAGCGTTCCTGTTTAATACACAAAATAACATGAAGGATTAAAAGGGTACTTTGCACAAACACTTCATTGATCCACTTAAAATTTATATGTTTGCCAAACGGCAATTTGGTTGTGAACATTGGCTACATGTGTTGCAGTAAAGGAGCTTTATAGTAGATCATAAAACATTGAAACAAGCTTAATAATGGCTCTTGCCATAAGGTCCTCTGGGTATAAGTCATTACAGAAGGTGGTGAATCTTGGAAGTATGGTTTGCATCTATTCCCAGGAATAGGGGCATGATGAAGTGCTGCTCTATGACATAGCTTGGGAATTTTAAACCATAAACCCTATTTTTGCCACTTTACACTCACCTTTTATTTTGTTCCTTTATTTTTAGAACATTTGACTGGCCAGAAATATGTCCTTTGTATCAGAATTAAGGATTGGTATAAAGCTCATGAGGCCTTGTAGGGAATTTATCACCTGCAGCTCTTAACTTTGACAATATTTCCGAGTGCTCATGCCAAGAAAAAGGTGTATTTATTTTTAATAGCAGTAAACACCAAACAGTGAGACAACAACCCCCCGTTTGGTTTTGACCTGTGATACTGTCAGGGCTCTGAATCATACTTTATTTTGTCATCTCATCGCCTTGCACAAGACCCATTGCATCCATCTAGGGAAACTAAAATAAACCCACTGGCTTAATATGAAGGGCCAGTTTGTTCCTGTGAGGCTTCACTGAGAGAAAAATCCCACCCAAAACGTGAACAAACACACAAAAAAACCCCAAACCCACCATAAACTGAAATGATATGTTTGCAAGGATGGGAGATGTTACATGTCTGGGCACTGTGCAGTTGGTGAGGCTGATGATGGAGGTGTTGAAGAGGGCTGAGCAGCAGGTTGGTGTTTTATGAGGTCCTTCTTAAGCCTTTAAACATTTTCCAAAGTCCTTGAGTTACATTGGTTGTGATTTTTGTAATGTTCATCATCTCTTGTCTCTTCTTAACAAGAGGTGCTTAGCAATGGAGGGTTGTGGGGTGCTGGATTCCTGTAAGACTCGTGAAGAAGTGGAGATGACAGGGACACTGGGAAAGACCAGCATGTGCCTCTGGAATTAAGGGCTTGATTCTGCATATCCACAGGGGGACTGAATGATGGTTGTGTGGACAATGCTAATCCTACCTTCTCCAAAGTTTGGAGCTGTTTGCCTTGTAACTTCTTTCTTTTCCTTGGAAGAAGTTTATTTGGTTGTAGTAAGTATTTCAGCTTGGAGAGAGTGGATGGCACTGTTGGAATTCTTATCTATTTCATTTTTTTCCCCCATGTGCCGTGACCCTTGGTGGAGTTTGGTTTTGGTGTTTGGGTGTTTTTTTCATTTGTTTGGAAGGCTGTCCTCTGTTTTGAAGAGCTTTCCTTCCCCTGAAACATGGCCTGTCAAAAGAGGAATTTATTTTGAAGAGAAAATTGATTCACGAAGCCCTTATTAAATAAAGGGGTTCGTGGTGATGCACACTGTGAGCAGAAAGCAGAGGGAAACAAAGTGCAAAATTTCTTACTGGGGACTTTGTGCTGTGCTGTGATTTAATTTAATAGGAAGCACTGAAGCTTTCCAAGCACTTCCTACATTACAACACAGATTTCTAAACCACACCACGCTGCAGGTGAGTTTATCCTTTTACCTTGTGCTTTACTCCCTAAGCCTGGTTTGATTTTTAGCCTGCATAAACACACTGAGAGGAGCACGGTGCCACCTCCCAGTCCTTCTCCACTGCCTGTGCAGCAGAAAAATTGGGGAAGCAGAGGGATTTCTGCAGCAGGGGAGCACTTGGGGGCCGAACCCCAGCGAGGCATCTCCGAGCCCCCCCAGGCACTACCTCTTTAAGACCACAGGCACGCCACGAGAGCTCCGCTTGCGAGGGAGGGCAAGAGGCAGGCAGGAGCTAGGAAGTCATCCCCAGATGACTGTGGGCTTCCTGGCAGGAGAAGACCCAGCACTCCAGCCAGCTCGCTGCCGGAGCTCACCAGGAGCTCGCTGCCAGGTAGGATGGAGCTCGCCGAGCAAAAAAGCTTCTCCCGGCTGAGCTGCTGAGGATGGGGAGATGCTGGGGAAGTTTCAGCGAGCTGCTGCAACCAGAGTAGCTTTTCCCTTTTTAAGCAAGCCCTTGTGGTTTCTGAACCTGCTAATTTAGGTGTTTCTGCTGTTGGGCTGTTCAACCTTCTCTTTTTAAATTGCGTGTTAAATAGAGAAGAGGCTGCAGAGGAGAAGGACGCTCTTTTAACAGCTCTCTGCCATCAAATACCTCCCTGCTCAGAGGGTTTTAAAAAATCCCTTGCACCAAAAAGCTGAAAGAAGTGCTTGAATTTGATGGGGTTTCTTGCTCGATGGTTTTATCTTGGATTTTTTCGGTCGTTTAATACACAATTTGGGTACGAGCAGGGACACGCTTCTGGATTATATAACCCTGGGGATAGCTGGGATAAAATCAGGGATCAAAATCATTAGTTCTGGAAGGTTTTCTGTGTAAGGCATTTGCATACACGCCCTTGGGTACCCGCAGATATTTTTATTCCTGTGAGAAGGTGCTTGGTCGGTACTGTCAGCTGGAAGTGAAGAAAGAGGCCATCAGTGCATGCTCTGGAGAAAATGGTTGCTAGTTGCTGAAAATGAGCTTAGGTGAGAAGCGCTGTTTGAGGGGAAAATGAATCCATTTTGGGAGAAAATGTAGTGTTTTTTCTTTCCTCCTCCCATCTCTGAAGCAGGAACAGTTTCTTGCTGTAAGATTCTATTTTAGTGTATGTTTTTGGGTTGTTCATTGCTGTAAAAGCACATGGAAATGAGAACAAGTGGACAAATGTGATACAAGGGGGAGATTTCTGCAAGAAATTCCTCCTGACTTGTACTTAACTCTGCATTTCTCAGTGCCTCTGAATGCTCCAGCTGACGGGCAGCTCTGGGCTGGATTTTTTTTCTCTTTAGTTGTTCTGCAGAGAAGTCATGTATTCTCCTGTCTCCTCGGAGCATGGCTGTCCAATTATAAGATATCCTCCTCCTTTTTAGGGGAGAGCTCTGGTTTCCAGAAAGATTCTGTTTCGTTTCCAGCCGGTGTTACTATCTTTGCCTGCCTTCTCCCACCAGGTCTTTAATAGCTCCTGAAATTTCCCAGCTTGTAATCACTGCTGCAGCCAGATGGGGACTAGGTGGAACTCCCATTGCATCTGTGCCTGCTTTTATTAATCTGCCACAAGTATCTCGCTTAAGTGGATTTTTAGCTATATGTATTTCATGAGTTAATGAGCCCTAAACAGCAAGGAAGAGAATCCAGAGTCAGTGCTACCCACTGGCTGCTGTCCTTCTGGGTTTTGGCATGTTGCTGATTCAGGAGGGAGAGCTGGAGAGAATCCTTCAGCCTGACACAAGCGTGCAGAGCAGAGGCTTAGTTCCACTTTACTAACCTGCCAGTTGCAGAGGTGATTTAAGAGGTTCCCCTTGCTCCTGCTCTTCTGCTTTGTCACCCACCTCATTCTTCCTGCAGCGATGGAAGGATCTCTGTGCAAACAGTGTGAGGTTTGGGTTTAGCTTTGCTTTTCCACACCCCCTCCAACTCCCCACCCTCCTGGATCGCTTCAGAGCGTGGCTGCACAAAGAGCTGAATTGGTGCAGCTGAAGAGGGTGACGTGGGTGGCGAGGAGGAGGAGGAGGAGGAGGAGGAAGGGCAGAGGATCCTCCTGAATTGGATCTCAGCGTGCCAGAATAGTAACATGAAAGAGCTGCTTGAATTATTCAGCATATCCTCGTTTTCTTTGCACGGTGGTTAATTAAGCACCGAGGCAGAGCCTGGCTGGGTTGTACTGGAACACTTGGAGTTCCCTGGGTGTGCTGGGGGCAGTGGGAGGGCAGTGTTTGTGTGGCTGGCAGTGCCACCTTGCTTGGGCAGCTTGGGTGGCACCGAGACCCTTTGTTGGTTTGCTGTGGGCGTGGGTGAGATGGTGTTGGGGGATGAGGTGTATCTTCCAACCTGCCTGCTGTGACCCTTTCACATCCGTGGTGGAGCCTCCAGACCTATCACTCTCCTAGGGAAAAGAGCCTTGTTAGCAAGAGTGCTAATGAACTTTTGTTGTCACCCTGGCTTGGGTCTCCTGAAATCACAGCAACTGTGACCCTAGGGTGGGCTCCTGTGGCAGATGGAAGGGGAAGGAGTGGGGACAGAACTTCTACCAGGGGGACAGAAACAAGCTCTGGGAGGCTTGCAGGGAAGCAGCAACTGTTCCACCAGCCCAGCTCTTTGCAGAGAGTCAGTCTGTAGATGCCAGGAGTTAGATGTTGGAAATAGTTGTTTTTTCCAACTGTTATATCTCATTAAAGCTTACTGGAATTTAAGGCATTTTTGTCCCTATCAGTCTCATGTCCTTTGGCAAAAAGGATTTAAAAGGTTTCTTTAATCTGATGGGAATCATCACTTTGCAGAAGTGATTTTAAACGACACCCCCAAACTCCGAAAATCCATCTAAACCACTCATTCCTTTAGGCAGCTCTTCCTGGGTGCAGAAAGAGATGTTACTCTGCTCAAAGAAGATTATTTCCTCCTGGCTTATATAAGTTCTAAAATAAGAAAATAAATCCCAACCTTCTCGAGGATGAAACCTTTTTTTTTCCAAACTCAGGAAGGATCCCTTTTGAAGCAGCGATTGCTTCAATTCATCGTCACAACTGCCTCAAGATTTGGAAATATCAGCTGTGACAAAAGGGTGGCAGCTTTCAAACCACGCCTGTGTCCTGTCCTTTATCAGACGATGGTTACAGGTGGGAGGGGAGGGTGCAGAAAATGTGAGAGTTTTTGTTGTCGTTTCTAATCCCTGTCTCCCAAATTTTGTCTTTCTGTTGGTGTTATCCAAAACCTAGGGATGAATGTAAGATCCTCAGGATGGAGGGTAGGAGTGACACCTCGGCTCTGTTGAAGTCTGTGCCAAACCTTCCTGTTCTTTTACTGGAGTCAGGATTTCACATCTAATTCTGTTGTTGAAATCCTCTATTTTATCAAATGATATCAACTGTGCACATGCTGAAAAGACAAGATTTAGACCCTAAAATAAATTCTTACACTCATTTAAAAAAAAACAAAAACACCAGACCTGAAGAGAGGCGATATCAACTGTGCACATGCAGAAAAGACAAGTTTTAGACCCTAAAATAAATTCTTGCACTCATTTAAAAAAAAAAAAAAAAACAAACAAAAACACCAGACCTGAAGAGAGGTAGTCTGAGCAAGCACCACCTTGAGAACCAGTGGGGCCAGATCCTCCTCTTGGTTCTCTATCTGGAGCTGGTCGTGGGCGTCCCATTTTACACCTGCCAGGTTTTAACAGGGACATTACTTAGAGCAAAGGTGTTGTGAAGGTCAGCGACGTTCTCTTCCCTGTGTAATCCTATAATGCAGGGGGTTTAGCTTGTCTGCTCTTCAAACGGTGAATATGTAACAAATATGGAAGTTTATAGAACAGTTTCTCAGCCTGCTGACTTTCCTGGTGATGTGTTTGGTGTCAGAATAGTGCAATATTGTGAATTTTTCTGCCCTGCACTAGATGAACAGGAGGAGATCCAGCGGGGGCCTGCTGTGATCAGCCCACAGATGCAGAGCAGGCTGTGTCTGGACAGTCCTTACCTCAGCCTTAAAATTTTGTCCACTTTAAGGCAGGGGTGTGAGTGGGGTTGTGGAGTTTGGATCGAGTCTTGACAGTGCTGGCAGTACCTCTCCTGACACTGTGATGTTGGTCCCTGCAAAGGTTTGGGCAGCAGGGTTTCTATGAAGATCAGACTTGTAGTGCAAAGGGAAAAGTGTGGCCAGCAGGTCAAGGGAGGTTCTCCTGCCCCCCTACTCTGCCCTGGTGAGGCCACCTCTGGAGTACTGGGTCCAGTTCTGGGCTCCCCAGTTCAAGAGAGACAAGGAGCTACTGGAGAGAGTCCAACAGAGGCTGTGGAGCTGCTGAGGGGCTGGAGCATCTCTGTGCCAGGACAGGCTGAGAGCCCTGGGGCTGCTGAGCTGGAGAAGAGAAGCCTCAGAGGGGATCTGATCAGTGCTGAGCAAGAGCTAAAGGGCCCCTGGGGGGCAAGAGGCTGGGGCCAGACTCTGGTCAGTGGTGCCCAGGGACAGGACAAGGGGCAACGGGCACCAACTGGAACCCAGGAGGTGCCACCTGAGCAGGAGGAGAAACTTCTTTGGTGTGAGGGTGCAGAGCCTGGAGCAGCTGCCCAGAGAGGCTGTGGAGTCTCCTGATCCCAAACCCTCCTGGCTGTGACCCTGGGCACCCTGCTGTGGGTGAGCTGCTGGAGCAGGGGGTTGGATGAGATGATCTCCTGAGGTCCTTTCCAACCCCACCGTGCTGGGATTCTGTGATTCTTGACTGATTCAAACTAATCTTCTAGTTTCAAAAATTAAAAGTGATTTTTTCCTCATTTAAACAAAACACAAGTAATGTTGTTATGATTTTTATTTTTTTTTTAAATATCTGCTCTAATGTTACCACATGGGGTCTATGTTGTTGGCTTTTGTGCCAGAAACTTCATCAGTCAGGCTGTTCTCATTTCCTGAGAGGCTTTGACGTATAAAATGTAAATAGCAAAAAGGTGAAACCTGAATATTGCTTTTTAGTTGAAAATTTTTCAGCAAGTTTAGCATGGCTTTTTTCTGACTGGGGGTGCTGGGTATTGCAGGGACCTAGGGCCACAAGGTGTTAGCTAAGTCGGGTAGGTTTTAGTTTTTAAAATACCTCCATCAGCTTTTTTTATTCCACAAGTAAAACAGATTCTGGCTTGTTTGTTGCATAAAGTCTTTCCACCTCCTTTTTTTTCCTTCTATTTCTTTCTTTTCCCCTGGATCCCCACAATAGCTTTCCAATTTCAGGCGACTGTTGCAATTTACCTTTAAACAACCCTGCAGCAGATCATCAAAACTTCCAGACCTCACCGACAGCCCTTTTTAGAAGCGATTCTGGTGGGTGGATGGGGAAAGGAGTCACTGGCTGAAGAGAGGCAAACAAGGAAACAATTCTAACGTGATTCCTGCGTGGTTAGCAAAACAGGCACAGCCTTTGTCTGGAAATGCCCTGCTGATCAGCAGGGTTTGCCTCGCTGAATGCGAAGAGCTTGTGGGTTTGGGTTTTGTTTTTTTTCCCTTTACTCTCTAAAAAAAAAAAAGTTGGGGGATTCTCTTGGCAGCACGAAGGGTTTGTAGATTGTTCGGCGAGCGGTTTGGCTTCGGTCGCTCTCCCTGTGTTTGTTTGGACCATCTGCCTTTTGAAGCCCCACTTTGCCCCTGTGTCGGAGAACCCCGAAGGATCGTAGCTGCCCCGGTGGGATGTGAGTGCCTGGGAGATGTTGGTGTGTGTGCCCGAGCACGGAGGGTGAGAGGCTGCCTTGCTGGGCTCCCTGGCTCCACGGGGGCCCCGGGACACGACCCTGTCCTGCCACGCTGCTTTCCTTAACTCGCTGTGTTGCAGAATCCCCCGAGGTCCTGTCCAGCAGCCCCTGGAGGAGCGGATCTTCACGCCGACCGTCTCCGCTGTGTACAGCACTGTGAGTATCTGCTGGGTGCCACCCTGGGCATGGCAACCTCAGGAGAGGGTGTCTTCTTTTTAAAGAACCACATAATCCAGACCCCACCCAATTTAAAAACCATCCGACGAAAGCATCACAACTTTTTTTGCCTCCTAAAATAGGTGATGCTGTGTAAAGACCCTTTTTGTTGCGTGTGAGTGGGACAAGTAGTGTTTATTTTTATTTAGGTGTCTGTAGTTTTATTCAGCAGATACAGGAGTGAGTTTTCCCAACAGTTTCATCTTGGTGAAAATGTTACTGGCCACATTTCCAGTCTGTTTCCTGCCTCATGCATCTCAAAGACTGGCTTGTTGGGGTGGATTTGATTCTGTTAATTCTTTGCATATTAATTCTATGCACCTTTCTATTAATTTATTATTGGAAAAAACAATCCAGGAATATTTCTTTTCCACGTGAAGTATTGCATTCCACAGAGGAAGAAAAGTTTGGATGGCAGATGGAATACTTGGGATAGGTGTTTTTGGCTCCCTGTCTGACATGTTTGTTTATAAAGCTCAATTATCGAGGAAATTTAGCTTGGAAACGTAGTGAAGTTTATTTGTGAACATATGATGCTGTTTTCCTTTTATTCATTTCATTTTTTTTTTTCAAAGGGTGCTAGTTGGAAGCCCAGTGGTATTTATAAGCTTTGCTAAATCAGCACAGCCCTGGGAAAGTAATATTTTGCTTGTCTGCTGGGATAGTGCAAATATTTTTAATGCCAAAAAACCCGCTTTTAAGCTGCTCTTTTAATTATTTGGAAAACAGGAAGAAAAGCTGTAGATGGGAGAAGTTCACTGTATTTTATGCAGTAACATAAGCTGCTTATAGAAAAACATAAGCTGCTGTACAAGGGTTTTTCCTTCCCCTGTTGGCTTGAATAACGGGTGAAGGGGTTGTTGGCTCCAGCTCCTCCACGTGTGGAGCCCAGGTCTGGAGCATCTTTGGCCCCTTCCTTTTCTGGGTTGTAGAGAAAAGATTTATGATCCTTTTTACCAGCAAGACTCTTGCCAAGTGATGCAAAGCTGAGTTTTGCACAGAATTAAGTGTAAAAGTGCTGTCTAGAGCCCATCAGCCCAAAAAAGACAGAGGCTGTAGGAGGGTTGTAGTAGCCAAAGGACTCAGACTGGCCCAAGGATGAACTGGTGGACGTCCATCCTTGTGGGTGGAGAGGTTGGGGTATGACTCTAATGGGGCTTTAAGATTTTGAGGTTTGTGGTTTTTTGACCAACTTGAGCTGCTTTTGATATTTTTTCCTACCTCTGTCCTCAATATCATATACAGATGTATGTGTGTAGGTACATAGGTATGCATGCAAAAAAGCAAAACCAAAGGACCAGGAATGTACAGACAGCTGTAATAAATAATTCAGTTTATCCTTTATATACCCCATCAAACACTTAAAAACTACTTTAAAAATATCTGAATTCCTTTTTTTGGGAGAGAGAAAAGGTTATTTTTTTCAGTGCTTTCCTCCAAAGACATAATTCAGATGCCTGTGGGAAAACAGGACTGTAAAAATTTAAATGAATGTAAAATATAAAAGTAACTGTGAAGAATGACCTAAAATAGCTTTTTCAGTGTGGAAAAATGTCACTTTTTTTGATATGTTACAGGAATAGAAGCCGGGGCTGGGAGTATCTTGGTTCTAGGCTTTCAGAAAACACAAGTTTGAAAGAAAATTCCATGTTTTCAGGAAAGGAAAGAAATTTCTCAAATAGGTGCTTTCTGAGCTTTTATTTGAAGCCCTTGGAAGATTGCAAATTTAGAGTAAGTCCTAGAAAAAATGAATTAGGATGGAAGAGGCACATGGTTGGAGGTCCTCGATGAATTCATTCATCATTGGTCTCTGTGGTTTATGACACGAGTAGCAGTGTCATGTATTTATAGGTCAGTTTTAGTTCATGATTTTTAGAGGTAGTTTGTCTAAAAGTCATGTAGGGTGGAGATGTGGAGGAGCACCATCTTCTGCACCCCCAGGGACTCGTTTTTCATGTCCACTCTCTATTTGCTTGGTCATTGTGTGGGGGTTTCCACATGGATTGCACATCCCAGTTCCTAATAGGTGTGTTTTGGTGGAGGCTGGCTGCTTTGGGAAGAGATCTGTGGTCTGGAATCACCGTCCCATGACTCGGAGCTGCCTCAGTGTGGGTTGTAGTATGTCATGCATGGGGTGGGAGGACAAGTCATTTGAGAGATGGGCAACCCACAGATGAAATCACAATTCTTAGCTGGGTAAAGATGAAAAATAATTTGGTTATCCTTTCTGTGCATTGCCACGTGTATTATCAGGAACCTCTGGAGTAGTGTGTCCAGTTGTGGGCTCCCCAGTTCAAAAGAGACAAGGAACTGCTGGAGAGAGTCCAGTGGAGGCTGCAAAGATGCTGAGAGGAAATTACTCTTTGGTGTGAGGGTGCAGAGCCGGGAGCAGCTGCCCAGAGAGGCTGTGGAGTCTCCTGCTCTGGAGAGATCCCAAACCCACCTGGCTGTGACCCTGGGCACCCTGCTGTGGGTGAGCTGCTGGAGCAGGGGGTTGGATGTGATGATCACCGGAGGTCCCTGCCAACTCCCCCATGCTGGGGTTCAGTGATTCTGTGGCCTCAGTTGCACATTCCTGAACTCTTTTTTTTTTTTTTTTTCCAGAACTATGTGCTGGTTACCAAATGGGGAATGAAAATCATGTGGCTTTCACTAGAAGCCCAAAAAATCTCCCCCAAAATAAAATCAGATGTGACTTGGTGGTGAGCCCCTGGCCCAGGTTGCCCAGAGAGGTGGTCAGTGCCCAACCCCTGGAACCATTCCAGTTGTGGTTGGACAGGCCTCTGAGCAACCTGATGCAGCTGCAGATGTCCCTGATCCCTGCAGGGGGGTTGGACTAGATGGGCTTTAAAGGTCACTTCCCACCCAAACCACTCTGTGATTCATTCTGTGATTCTAACAGCAAGTCCTGGATGTGAACTGATTAGAAGTGAGTGTTACTGTGATGTACCTGTCTGGAGAGAAGTGTTTGAGAGTTGGTTGGGTGTAGCCTTGAGCTGAGTTTCTGTAGTGTGACTTGATCCAAAGCTGGTTGAAATTGTCTCTATTAATTTCAGTCTCACAGTGTCTCTTTGGAGCAGATGCCACCTCACGTCAGGTTGCCCACATCAGTGCCAGCTGATGGTAAATAAGATATGGGAAAGTGAGATGCTGAAGACCCTACTTGCCCCAATTTTTCAGTTACTTTAAGGCTTGACTCCATCATTTGGGTGTTCATTTAGTGCCTTTTCTGCAGTGGGGTGCCTGTTGGTAGCCCCCTGATAATTTCCCACCCAGCAAAGGTAACAGAATTCGCCTTTGTGTCCTTTAAAGGGATCTTCTCATGATGGGCAGAATCCTGTAGAAAAGAGCTTAGGGAGGATTAGCTGCTCCAGCCACCCTGTGCTTAAGGGAAGGATCTGGGTCAGGAGGCCGACTCCGGCGGAGGCTGTGAAGTGGGCAAGAGGGATGCTCAGTTCCTGGGGTGCTGCAGTGCTCCTTCAACACTGCCCACCAGCCTGAGCAGAGAAATTGAATGCTGGAAGGAAAAAGGTTCTGTCCAAGTCTGAACCCTTTTTCAGGTGGGGCTTTGTG
>NW_008618404.1:44109-72394 GCF_000691845.1 Merops nubicus
GGAAAGAGCAGTTCTTAATGATAAACCATTAATGATGGTCTGTTGTATCATGGCCAGGCATTCCTTGTGATGGAGGGATGTTTGTGGTCCTGTCCAGTCTGATCCAACATGAATGTTTCATGGACCAAACTAAGTACCTGACATTAGGTACTTGAATGGGAAAAAAAGATCCAAAACTTGGGAAAGATGCTAAAACCAAAAGATTCAAGCTCAAAAGTTAAAGAGAGAATCCCAAGGAAAAGTGAGAAATCCAGCATGAGTTTGATTTCATGATTTCTTCCTTATTTCATTTTTGTTACTGATCTTATTCTTGCAGGTTCACTAAGCTGGGCTTTGCTAATCATAGGGATAATTCCTATCAGGTCAGTAGACTCCCATCAGATACTGCCCAAGTGTGTAGTTGCCAGGATATCAAGCTGGTATGATCTTATGATCATCTGTTGCCCTAATTAGGCTTTCAAGCAAATTTCAGTAGGTCCAGACTTGTCTGTACTGTGTCTGCTGCATTGCACAAGGATGTCCCATGGACCCTTGGTCATGCAGCTGCACAGCTTCCCTTTGACTTGCCTTCCAGCTTTCACAGCCTTTCATTAACCTCCAACCTAGATCATGTGCATGTTTTCATTTCTGAAGAGGACTGTTGAACGCTCACACACCCCTGGGGTAGTGTGAGTGCCCCATCCACCTTGGCAGACGTCTGTGGCCTTGGGTGCTGTTGGAGATGAGAGGATTTTGGATGGCTCTCACCTTCATTGCAATGGTGTGTGCACTTGTAAGGGCAGGGAGATGAAAGCTGGCAGTGTCTGAAGTACCACAACTGTGGCAAAATAGACTCTTTTTCTCCACAAAAAGTGATGTTGAAGGAGACATCTTGGTGATGAGTACACACTCGCCCTACCTGTCATTTCCTTCTGGTTTTTGTTGCCTTTGCTGCCTTCTCCCCTCCTTAGCTGCATTTTTTGATACCTGTTGTGATATGTAGTCACTTCTAAGCAGCAGCTGCTGCACGATTGACATGACAAGTCTTTAAAGATTGTCTTAGGAGTCATGTAAGAGACTTTGAATTTCCTGGGGATGAGACTTGGAAACTTTTCTGTTGCTCTCTGTGACGCCAGTTTTGATCCAGCCAACAGAGGCTGTGTGCAGACACCTGCCAGTCCAGACGATCCAAAAAAAAGAGGTGTACCTGAACCATAAAAAGAAGAGATTATACCCTCCTGAGGAAGGGAATGATTGCTTGGGGACAGAGAATGAGGTCCTCTGACTTGACCCACCCTTTTCCCTGATGAGCAAAAGGGTGCTGTAAGTCTTCCTGCAGTGAAGGATTCTGGACCTTTTCCAAGCCTTGAGAAATTGCACGTGTTAGTGGTTGAGGTAATGTAACGACAGGCAGCAGTGCTTGGAATGCAATAAAATGACATGGAAAAAGCATTTAGTCCTGAACTCAGTGACTTCTGCTCTCTTGGAGCTTGGTGTGAATACTCAGTTAAAGATCAAGAGCCAGGAACATCCTTCTGGCTTTTTTTTTCAGTATACACACACACACACTCCTGCCTACTCAGAGGCAGTGTCCCCTTCTAAGCATTGCCTGGTTTTGTGCTTTTTAAGTGATACAGCTCAGTGATGCTTTTCAGCAAACCAAATGCAGGTCTGAAAAAAGGTCAGTGAGAAGTGAGCACTGGATTTCTGTGCAATGAGCTTTGACCAAACCTGCAAACATTTCATCGTGTGAATGGGGTGGAGGGTGTCACACAGTGGTTCTGGGATTGGCTTTTTCCACTTTGATTCTCTTTTTTTTAACTACAGCAATTATATAAAAGTATATTTAAAACACTGTCATTGTGGAGATAGTGCAGTGGAGCAAGATCTGAGGGCTGGAACCCCTCTCTGGGCTTGTTCAGCCTGGAGAAGAGAAGGCTCCAGGGAGACCTTACTGCAGCCTTTCAGTATCTATGGGGAGACCTATGAGAAAGATGTGGAGGCACTTCTTACAAGGGTTTGGAGTGATAGGATGAGAAGTAATGGCTTCAAACTGGAAGAGAGGAGATTTAGATTAGAAATTAGGAAGAAGTTCTTCACTGTGAGGGTGGTGAGACCCTGGCCCAGGTTGCCCAGGGAAGCTGTGGATGCTCCATCCCTGGAGGTATTGAAAACCAGCTTAGACAGGGCTTTGAGCAGCCTGCTCTAGTGGGAGGTGTCCCTGCCCATGGCAGGGGATTGGAACTAGATGACCTTTAAGGTCCCTTCCAACCCAAGCCAGTCTATGATTCTGTGATATGTGCTATGTGAATATATTTTGCAACATTTTTCTTCATGGATTTTGATTAGTATTTTTTAACAGAAGCTGAGAAAGGAGATTAAGTGTATGCAGGAATTGCTTTGGTATTTCATTCTTTGCTCGTGGCAAGCCCTTCAGATAACAGCCCCTCTGTGCAGTCCTTTTTTTCCCTTTTGGAGGGGGAGTATGCACATTTTTCCCCTTAATTGTTTTTTGGGGCACTGATAACGTGTATCCTTTTGCAAAGTCCCCATATTGTTTGATGTGGGTTATGACAGAAAGATCAGAAGATCCCAGACCTGAGGTCCAAGGGATATTGCAAAGCAAGCCCCCAGCAGTAAAGTACCTGTTTCCACCAGTGACTCCAACTGGTGCTCTTATTTTTTGATCCTTCCCTGTTATCCTGAATCATATAAATAGTTAACTGACCTGTATAGCATTTCACTTTAGATAAATATATATATATATAAAGGTGCTGCTAGCTGCTGTCTTAAAAAGATTACAGTATCTCTATGGACTGGTTTACTAATACTGTGTTTTACTAACAGTTTATCTCCACACAGGTAACACAAGTAGCAAGACAACCGGGTCCTCCTGCCCCATCCCCTTACACTGCACATGAAATAAATAAGGGACACCCAAATCTTGCTGCAACGCCACCGGGACATGCATCGTCCCCTGGGCTTTCACAGGTAAGGCCTGGCATTGAAGCAGAGCATTCCCTGCCTCCTTTTTTTCCCCCTCTTGTCCCATTCTCAGCTTTGCTGCTCAAAAATTGATGTAGTGTCTTGTCTGTGACCAGTGTGAAAAACTGGATTAGTGACTGATGTCTTTAAGCAGCTTGAACCTTGAGGTGACTTCCAGGCAGCACTGGGGCTTATTTAGGCATCAGTTTGTTGTCAGTTCCATGACAGAAACTAGAAGCAACTTGGAAAACTGTAGGAAAAACTCCTTGGTGAGGAATGTTGGGTCTGGCTGCTCTGGAACATGGCTTGTTTTCCATTATAAATGCCATAAAAGTGACTGAAGATCCCTCTGCTAGGGATTTTCCTTTTCAAATGGTTTGTACAGGATGCTGCAATTCTCTTAATTTTGCTAAGAGGTGAGACATTTAAAATGAATTACAAAAGTGAATGCTAATAAAAGAAATGAGACAAAGGACTGATTAAAAAAGAAAGTACAGAAAAAGAGATAAACAGGAGTTATAATAAAAATGGAGAAATCTTTATTAAGATACATGGAATAAATTGGTCTTTTTGTAGTCTTTATTAGATGAATACTCTGCAGGATTGACATGAGAGTGAAGAAGCTTATCTTAAAAAAAGAAGGGTCAAAAGAGACAGGTAATGGAGGGCATAAATAGGGGAGATAAAAGATAGAGGATCAGGGAGAGTGGGACCTGGAAGAGCATCAAGGTTTGAGATAGAGAGGAAAGCCTTAGTTTGGTTTGCTCTTGTTTCACTGATGCTTGTTGGAATAAATGGAGTACAGCAGGAAGATGTGAGCAGGTTGGCTGCTAAGAAGAGTGGTTTTGTTCTGAAGAAGGCATTAGGTGGAGAGGCAGTTTGAGAAGCTGAGGACAGGCTGGGCATGGCTGGTGGTAGTGAGAGCCTTGAGTGTATTGCATTGCTGAGAGAAGGTTCCTTTCCACCTGACTGGAGAGCTGGGTGGAGGGGAACCTCATGAAGTTCCACAAGGGCAGGTGTAGGGTCCTGCATCTGGGGAGGAATAACTCAGGACTGCTGAGGGGTGACCTGCTGGGGAGCACCTCCATGGAGAAGGAGCTTAGAGTCCTAGTGTACAACAAGTGCCCATGAGCCAGGAGGCCAAGAAGGCTTGGGGTGTGCTCAGAAGAGTGTTCCCTGTGGGTCAAGGGAGATTCTTCTCCCCTTCTGCTCTGCCCTACTGAGGCCACCTCTGGAGAATTGTGTCCAGTGCGGGACTCCCCAGTTCAAGGGAGACAAGGAGCTACTGGAGAGAGTCCAGCAGAGGCTGTGAAGCTGCTGAGGGTCCTGGAGCATCTCTGTGCCAGGACAGGCTGAGAGCCCTGGGGCTGGTGAGCTGGAGAAGAGAAGCCTCAGAGGGGATCTGATCAATGCTGAGCAAGAGCTAAAGGGCCCTGGGGGGCAAGAGGCTGGGGCCAGACTCTGGTCAGTGGTGCCCAGTGACAGGACAAGGGGCAACGGGTACCAACTGGAACCCAGGAGGTGCCACCTGAGCAGGAGGAGAAACTTCTTTGGTGTGAGGGTGCAGAGCCTGGAGCAGCTGCCCAGAGAGGCTGTGGAGTCTCCTGCTCTGGAGAGATTCTAAACCCACCTGGATGACATCCTGGGCATCCAGGATGATCTCCAGAGGGCCCTTCCAACCCCCAATATGCTGGGATTCTGTGCAGCCTTGCTGTCCAGTCCTCTGCCAGCCTCTGAATTCAGATGAAATACTAAACTGCAGCTGACCTTTGGGACTAGGAGATCTGTGGAAACAAGTAAGGTCAAGTGAGAGACACTTCACCTTAATGTTACACATTCTAGAGAAAACTAGGTGGGAAAACTGGAAGCTTGTGTTGGAAAATGTGCCAATGTTCATCCTTTATGGGCTGAGAAGTTAAAGGCTGAGGTACCTCCTCAGGAGCATAAGTAGCTTGCAGGTGCTGCAGCAGTTTCTTGCACTCTTGGTGTGTAAAGTCTGTGGTTTGAAGACTGAACTCCACCTAACAGAGGGAGAACGTGGCAGGGTCACACAGGGCAAACTCTGAAACGTTGCCGGCCTTGTGTTGTGTATCAAGAAATTAATTCCTGGTAAACCTCATCAACAGAGCGAAGCTCTTCCTGTGGCAGATGAGAGGGGAAGAAAGAACATTCTAGGCAGCATTCAAAAAGAAATATTCTAATCAAGGAATTTTTTTCTTCTTGTAATATTTTCCTGTTGAGTCAGTGCCTACGTAGAGAGGCCTCTGTGCCAAATCAGCTCCAGCCAGCCGGGAAACGCTCGTTTCCTGTTCTGCTGCCTCTCGTCGCCTTGGAAATGAGCCTCAGGTTGGGTCACGCCGGTGCTGGGCTTTGACCTTACATCCTCCTCCTCAGCTGAGGATCCTCGAGGGCTCTGGGAGGATGTTTGTCCTCTGACAGCATGGGGCTGGCCCTTGCGTGCTTGGTAAGAGGAGGAAGAAGCCAGATAATGGTTTGAAAAAGGGTTTTTAAAAGCAGGTTTTAAATTAAAAGAGGGAGATTCAGACTAGAGAGAAGGGAGAAATGTTGACACTGAGGGTGGTGAGCCCCTGGCCCAGGTTGCCCAGAGAGGTGGTTGCTGCCCCATCCCTGGAACCATTCCAGGGGAGGTTGGATGGGGCTCTGAGCACCCTGCTCCAGCTGCAGATGTCCCTGCTCCCTGCAGGGGGTTGGACCAGGTGACCTTTAAAGGTCCTTCCCAACCCACACCAATCTGGGATTCTGAAATCCAAGGTTATAAGGCAGGCAAAGCATCAGTTGTTGCATGTTTTTGGGAGTGCAGAGTGAGATCTGGGGAGCTTTCCCTGGAGGATTTCCTACAAAGCTGGATTTGCTAGCAAAGCAGCAAAAAATCGTGGCTCCTGTTCATTCACAGCACTTGTTGGCCTCTGCCTGGGTAACTTCACTGCTGTGGTGTCCTATCAGTTGACCATCTGCATTGGAAGTGATGGGGGAGAATCAAGGAGGTGTCTGTAGTGGGGACACTTCCATCAGCAAGGCTTAAAAGGGGTTTGAGGCTCTTGACATAAGCAGGCACAGGAAGACCTGTGCCCAGGGAAAGTTTTCCATACCCCTGAACTATCAGAGGTTTGGGTAAACTTGTTTTGGTTTGGGTTTTTTTTGTTTTTTCAATACCAGAATTTTGAATATTCTTGTGTCTTTCCACACAGCTTCTAGTTTTGTGAATGTCTATCATGACTTCATTTATTTGCCTTCTTTTAGGTAAACAATCCAAATCCTTTAAATCTTTCATCACTTGAAAGTTTTTCCATGCTGTAATTGTTCTTTGGGGCTGATTTTTGGACCCTTTAAATCCTGCTGTTTCCCTTTGGAGATAAAGGGGCCTGAGCTGGCATGATCTCCTGAGGAATGATTTATTACTCATTTCTGTAACACTTCACCAGTTACTCTGTGTGGTAACCACCCGTGCTACACTGATGATGGAACGTTGAGCAAAGGTTGTCTTTGCATTTGTCCAGTTGTGCCTGACGTAGCAGGGTGTGTTTGTTGATCTCTCGGAGTAGTTAAGAAGGTAAGGAAGAGATGTTTGAGTTAGAACCTGATTAAGGTGTCGTTGATTTCTCCACCAGAACCATGACTTGATGGATACTCAGAAAACTGAGTCTTTCCAAAGCAGGCACTGATGTTTAGTCAGTAGTGAATGAGAATATTTATGTGTGGTGTTGGACTTTGAATATCATTTAGGTCTAACAATAATTTTGCCAGTGATAGAGTGTGTAGCTTGCTTGTGTGGTCACCACTGAGTGCTGACTGTCAGCCCAGGGCTCATCAGGGACCTCTGTCCCTCACTTTTCTCCAGTAGGCATCTCAGCATCCCTTCTTTTGGGGCTCAGAGTCACTTCCCAGCTTCTTCAAGTGGGGAACTTGCTGCAGGAGACAAGGGGATTAATAAGTGCTGTGACTCCACAAGTGATGCCCTCACTGTCCTGGCTGTGCTAAAGCTGCCTGTTCCAGTAAGTCTGGGTGATGGGAGATCAGGTAATACCTTAAAATGCTAGGAAGTGATGAAAGGAACCACTGTCCCTTACTGTTACTTACTGCTCCCTTGGAGCACTTCATAGGTCTGTAAACTCCTGTGTGACAAGATGACAGCATCGTGTTGAGTGGTCTGCAAGAGGGACTTCGGGAAGCACAGCTCAGGAGATCTGTGGGGTATTTAGTGTCTCCTCTGGGAAGAAAAGTCAGGTGCAAATGTGTGTTGTACCTTTGTGACTGGCTTTCCTTGAACCTTCTTTAAACAGCCAGAAGCAGATGGCCCTGTGGTGCTGTGGTTTGGTGTCTTGTTCACTTATTCTTCTACCCTTTCAAGAGAAAGGTTTGACTTCCTCCAAGGTCTTTCATAATGACCAGCCTCTGGCACTTTGCTGCCCAGCAGAATTAGTTCCTGCAGCAAAATGAGAAGAGCTTGGCAGCGTTGTGAAACAGTCCCACACCCCTGTCTCTGCAGATTTCTGCTTCCCAAATTCCAGGGCCTTGAAGTCATAGTGCTGCTCTCTGGAATGCGTTGAGCTCCCTGGCTGGGGAATGCACAGCACATGTTGCCACAGTGATGTTACAGCCAGATGTGGCCCCACAGACATAAAATTTCATATTTCTCTTGCTCTTTGCGTGAAAGGGCCCCTCGTGCTGACTGGGAGAGGAGGGGCCCATCTTCTCTGTTGCCTCTCTTGGCTTGCAGGCTTCAGAAGTGGCTGGTTTGAGACAATTTGCTTCCTCAGGGTACTGAGGAATGGAGAAATCCTTGAAAAAAGAGTGGAGGAATTGGGAGCAAGTTACCATGGGATCAGCCAGGGCACGGATTGACAGTGTGCTGGGCACCACGGGGTTTGCCTGAGCACCCTCATCCCACGATGGGAGGGAGATAGTCCAGTGCACGTAGCAACTGCTGGAATGCTGCAAATCCACCCCCTGCTCCAGCCTTATGTGATGGCAGCTTTTGGAGTAGCCTGTTAAGATGGGAATAAAGGGCAAGCAGAGCTCTTCCAGAGCAGCCAGGCTGGGGCTTGGAATGAGGCAGCAGCAAAGTGCTTCCCTCTGTCTGATGAGTGACTGAAAGAGGAGAGGGCTCCTCCAGTTGTACCACGAGCAGGAGACAGTAGGCAAAGCTAGGACATCAGGAGAAGGTAATTTCAACCCTCCTCGTGACCTAGGGGTGTTTTGAAAGATCCCGAGGAACAAGTGCAGTGGTTTCTGGAGTGTGAGATGAAGCAATACAAGAGGGGAATGGTTTGGAGAGGACTCATGGCTTTCTCTGCCTCAGCTTTAAAGCTGTGGGCTCGGGTGTGCACGTCGAGGGATTCTTTTAGTCCAAGACCACAGTTTGTAAGCACCGACCGACAGCGCTTGGAACAAGTGGCCAGGAATTCCCTCTGTCATGAGAGGGACCTTTAGCTCTCGTTAGGAACACATCCTGCACTGAGCAGATAGGCACTTTGTGCCCACAGCTGCCTCGTAGGATGGAGTGCCCACTTAGCAGAGGACCCTGGGGCATGTGTGGAGATCTTGTTCTGAAGCTGTTGTTACTGACAGCTGTGTTTAAAAATCCCTTATCTGTTCCCGGGTACACCCAGAGAAAACAACAGTGCAACAGAGCTGAATTCTCAGGATCTTGCTGTGCAGAGACCTTGACTTTTAGGTGGCTGATTGAAATCCCAAACAGATTGTACTAGCTCAAACTTGTTACCATCTGGTTCTTTGCCTTAAGTGAAAAGAGTTTTTGTGGTCTCATTCTGGTCCTCAAAAATGTCACCATCACTGAATTAGCGTTTGTAATGGCAGTGAGACATTCCTCAGTACCTTAAGGTCTGGGAATCCGTGCCAGGCAGCCTGTCTGCATGCCATCTGTGGCATGTTTATAGGCAATCCCCAAACCCCTCTTTTATTATCTTGCATCCTTTCTAGGGGAGACAAAATCCTGTTAGAACCGTCATGTTTATTCAATGCTTCTCTCCCATCATTCGTAGCCCAATTTAGCCTTTAGATGCTTTTAATAAAGTGATGTTTATTAACAGATTGGAATGGAAGGAGGATTGTAATTTAATTGTAACCTCACCCATCCGTGCCCTGTGATAAGTTAGGTGCCCTGGGACATGGTGAGTGTTAGGGCAGCTCTTCTCTCCTCGTCTTGGAGGCAGCTGCATTCTGGGTTTTGTTGCCTGTGAACGACAGGTCACATTCTTCTTCCCTCCAGTGCAGCTATGCCCCATTCCCTGAGCTTGTGGGTACTTTGCTGGGAGGAAACAACCCGTGTAAAGTGAACATCCAGGGCCCTCAGAATGTGAGAGGCTCCCTAATTTCACCATCTCATTTGTACAAACACCCTGTCCATTATTTTCTGTGTTTCCTGAGCATCTTTTGTGAAAACCTTGGCCAGAGTTGGTTCTCTAAGCTTTGCAGGGAGCTCTTCACCCCAAGAGCTTTTCCATACAGGAGCCTTCTTGTTTTATGTCAGGTGCCATTACAGTGGATTTCACGTTGATTAAAACCACACAGAATCCTGGAACTTGCAGAGCAGGTACAGTTCTAAGTCAGGACATTAATTAGCAACTGTCTTTGTGGCTACAACGATGTGAACACAGAATGAAAGATTAAAATCCTCACACAAGTGAAGAATCAGGGCTGGAGTTTGTGCCACCCCTCCTCTACCTCTGAACAGTGGATTTCAGTTTTACATCTTCTGTCCACACCAGACAATGAGCATAAAGAAAATTTAAACAACAAACTCTTGGTGATGTTTTGTGAGCAAAAAAACCTGCCTTCTGGAGATTTGCATTAATGTATTTTTTTTCTTCTGAGCAGTCAAGACTTTGACCTCTCCTGCTTCTCGCTTCTTCTCTTGCGTGTGCTTCTGCACATCCAGGTCAGGCTCCTTCCCAACGTGTCTTTTTAAAGCAGCTCACTGGTTCTGAGCTTGCAGGAGTGTACGACTGCAGGTGGAGATTTGAAACTGCAAGTTATTTAACGGCTGATAAATCCAGGAGAAGTGTAATCTTCTTTTGGCCTTTGTGTTAAAGACCTGCTGGAAGTGCAGCTGAACTCTCTGTTTTGTAATAGGATTAGCGTGTTTTTGATGGGGTTAATAACGCTGAGAATATTTGCTCATATAATGTGTTTTGTTATTTTTGATTCATTGCTCTGCCTTTTGCCTCCTTAGCTTAAATGGGGGTAAATCAGTGCTGGAAAGGTAAAGCAAGTCTGTGTCTCAGCACCTACTATCGGTGCCTCTTGGGCTTGGAGGTGCTTTGGTGTAGGGATGCTCAACTTCATGGGTGGATCTCTGCTTGGAGAGGTGTTTTATACTCCTTCACGTGGTCTTGTGTGCCCAGTGGGGGCAGATAATGTGTTTTTCCTACTGCTGCTTGAGCTTTTTCTTTCAGGAGTAACCTGAGCCTGGCTTGGAGTCTTCCCTGGCCCATCCACCCTGGGGTAAACTGAGTTATTTTGAATAAAAAAGCTCTCAAAGGAGGTGTCTTGGCCACATGACACATCCTGGGTGTACGATCTAGCAGAATTGTCTTCTGGCTCACAATACTATTGTGAATCAAAAGCTGCTTTTAAATTGCCAGTGACTTTTCTTTTTTTTAATTGAAACAGCATTTTTAATAGAAAAAATCCAACTCCTCTGTAGCTGTTTCAGAATTCTACAGCTCCCTTTCTTCAGTCCTTTTGCGTGTTTTCTGTTCTCACAGTTGCGTGGACTGTGCTTTATTTTGGTGCTTTTCAGACTTCACCACTTGCTGAACCACATTTTTGTTTCATAATATAAAATGACAAAACAGCATGAGGCAGCTTGCCACTTTTCTTATGTTTAATAATTTCTATTCTGGTATTCCTCCTGTAACAATACCTCCTGTTCCATGCAGTTTAATGGATGTTTTCTTCCCTGCTCCAGAAAATACGTCGTTTTTAAACAAACACCATGTGTTGCAGAAGGCAATATGTCCCAAAGTCAGCACAAAAGTCAGAGCTTCACACAGTCTGCACTTTTCAAACGTGGGGGGCATAAAATATCCCTGCAGCTAGATAAAACTGGGGAGAAGGAGCCCTTGAATTACTGGAGTCCACCGTTAGCTGGTGTTTCAGACTGGGGAACTGGAGAACAACCTCTGGATCCACTTACACCTTCAGTGATGAGGACCTGCCCCCCAGGGATGAAGGTTTGAAATCCATCCACAGCGTGGTTCTCATGGGAGTTGGAGCCTCAGCACGTGGCTTTCCACTCACAACAAAGAGCACTGAAGAATTTGATGGTTATGGAGCAGTAATTCCACTTTTGGCTCTTTGTAGCCTGTAATGGCTGTTGCTTGTGTTCTCCATGGACCCCTCTTTATGGTGCTGTTAGAAACCAGTAATTTATTTAGTTGCTTTAAATTGTCTGAATTTGCAGGGGCATTTCTGGACTTCAGTATAATGTGGTGAAATTTGAACATTATCCTAATTGTTTCCATAGACTCATAAAATGGTTCAAGTTGGAAGAGACATGGAGATCATCTCATCCAAAGCAGGGTCAGCTAGAGCAGGTTACTCTGGACCATGTCCACTTGAGTTTTGAGTGTCTCCAAAGATGGAAACATCCTTAGAGAGAGACAGGACAACAGATTTTTCAAGCTTTTGATTTGGTCTTGGAGGAAAGGCTCAAACTTGCTACTACTGTTTTGACATTAGCATGGAGTAGGGGGCTCAGGTGCCTGCAGGTTGTGTTCCTGAGCACAAGCAGTCATCCTCAAAGTTCATTTTCCAATTGTGACAGAATTTTATAGGACTAGTGAAAGGTACTTTGTAAACTCAAGGTTGCCTCTGCAGAGATTCACAGGTCTGCTTCCAACAGTGGAGATGTTGGAATTCCTCCCCCCAGCACACACACATACTGTATTTTTGAGTACTTCTATTACAGAAAATACCAATTCCTTTAATTAGGTATTAGTCATTACCAAACAACCCCCAGGCTGCGAGCCATGTGCTGCAGTCAAGGCAGGGACTATCACTTCAGGCTCTGTAGGAAGCCAAGGAAATTCAAACTGGTATTTACAGATGTTGTGAAATGATAATCTGCTGGAGCATTATCCTTGCTGGTGTGTCAACAGTTTTGAACTTTCTGTGTTGATGAATTTCATAAACAAGTGTCTCAGGAGGAGGACAGCCACTAGCAGGACATCTGTCCCTCCTGATGTCCCAGAGTGACACTTGTTTAAACATTTCACTCTTCAGCTGACCACATCACTGTGCTCTGAAATTGGGCACTGGCTTATCAGCTTGGGCACCTTATCTTTTTTTAAAAGGCAGAAAGGTTGATCCTTCCTCCCCAAAGCTGTCTGGTATCTTCACCTTTGCACCGTGGTAAGGGACAGTTGTGTTCAGCAGTAGAGCTGCTGATAAAATAATTGCAATTATTATGTTAAAAACATGGGGTAAGCCTGAACTTGGGGGAGATAGTGTGTCAGAGAGGGACACTTTCTGTCCTGCTTTTCCTTTTCTCCCTCCTCCTTTGTAACATCTCCCCAGGAATAGTAACTACAGTGTCTTAAGCAGGAAGGAAAGGAGTGTGTATCTTAGGTCTGTATTGTCCTCTGCACAAACTTTGCCCAGGGAAGGGGAAACCACATTTCCTTCACTGCCTTCCCTCGGTGGGAATCTGGTTATTTATGTTCAAGGAGGAAGAACTCCTGTAGTCCTGTGGTTGTTCCTCAGGACACTGTTTCCCTGTTCCACTTGCTGCCTTCGCCGCTCGAATGCGTGACACTAAATCATCCAAAGCTGTAAAAAAGGTGGTGAGAAATTGAGCAGGGCAGGTAAGGACACAGATGATGTACCCCGAGACAAACTGCTGCAGAGGAATAGAGGTAATGATGGTTGAGCCACATCTGCAGGAGAAGTAATTCCTCCTGGGTCAGGATATTTTTATCCTTTTAAAGGCTGAGTTTAGTGTTTACCAGCACAGGGAGTTCTCCTGAAGGCTGGGCTGTGGAGAAAGCAGGGAGTGGCTTGTGAGGAGGAGGAGGATGGTGAGCAGTGAAGGCTCTTCTCTGCTTGAACTTCTCATCTGCAGTTTGCTGAGTCCCTAGTAGCAGGCAGTACACTTGGAGCTCACCAAGTGTCAGGGTTTTTTTAAGAAAAGGCTTTTGAAAACACAAAATAAAATAAAATTGCAATTTTTATTTCAATAAACACCCCAAACCATCACCGTTCTGTTTACACCTTGCTTCCATCCAAATCCAGACCTCAAAGCTTCCTGGTAAATCCAATGGGCAAAGACTTTGTACCAGTGTCACAAGCTGGTCCTGGTCCCATCCCAGCCCCTTCATCAGGAGCAGGGTATTTACACTGTGATTGTTTTAAATTCCAGTTTAAAGTGGAAACCTTTAATCTGCATAACCCGTTTAGTGTCACAGAAGAGCTCTGGTACTTGCATCATTGATTTTAATGGGGATTTGAATATTCTGGGTAATATATACCAATATATGCAGAACACCAGAGTGTTTTCACGTGACTGATGCATCTTACAGGGGAGCAGCCCCAGCTTATAGAGAGTCAGCAGGGTTGAACTGTCGTGTATTTTTATTTCACAGAGATGCTGTGATGAGGACAAGCTGATTTTGGTGATGCTGGATAATTTGCAAATGAGCTGCTTAAAAAATAATTTAAATTCTTGATGTGATGTATACCAAAAAACCTGCATATTTGAACATGTAGCTGGTGAATGAGGACTTAGATTTAATCTGAGAGGGTGTTTGATGATATGCAGCTGAAGTATCATTGTAAATAATGAAAGCCAAACTGTGAGCATTTGAGAGGGGAATTGTCCTTATTTATTGCTTTAATTGCTGTTGTGCTATTTTTAAAGCTGGGATGGCTCACAGGAGTAATGTGAGAATATGTTAGAATATGTTTTTATGCATTTACACCCATTGGCAGCGCTGGGCTAACGGTTGGACTTGATGATCTTAAAGCTCTTTTCCAACCAAAATGATTCTGTGATTCTATGATTATTTGAGAGGGTGCTGTGTAGAAAAGCCTGAAATGAATAATTTTAATAATTCAGGCTTCTCCATCATTATTTGTAATATTTGCAGAGGGGCTGGTTCTCTGTATTACAGAGAGATATTACAGATGCTACAGATTTTTTTTCCTACTATGCTAAAATTATTCACATTATACAAGTCATTGTGGACAGCAGCTTCCAAGTCTGTCATGACCCTGTTCTGCTGACTGCAGGCACACCAGAATAAAGAAAAAAAAAAAAGAAGCAGAGAAGATAGATTTGAATTAGTTTCTAAAGTAGGAATAAAGATCAAGTAAGTTCCAAAAGAAATCCAGGAGCTGAGTAATGTCAGATGCAGGAACTAACCTGAGATGGCTGCAGCACAGGTCTCCAGGTATTGTAGTGGATGGTGTCCAGGTCCAAGGGAATGTTTTAGGGTTTCTTCGAGCTATTTTGGGACTTATTTCTCTTTCCCCCTAGGACTTTATTGCTTGTACGTGCAGCCGTTGGGAGGGCTGCTGAAATGAGACTGTGTTGTGGGTTTGTTATGGATTTGTCACCAAGGTGGGTGTTTCTAGCTCAGTAACATAACCCTGAGCAGAACTAAGACTGCTGAAGAGGGGCAGAAAGACATTGAGAAGGTGTCATGGGACTGTTTTGGCTTCTCATGGTGTTGATTTGTGAGTGCAGGCAGATTAAAAGGTGTAATTCTTTGCTCTCTGAGCTCTTCCCACAGATTGCCAACTCCACGACGAGGCAGCTGAATCCCGGACATCTCTGGAGATGTCACCATTGGGAATTCAGTTAAAAAGTACTATTTGTCCATTGCCAACATACTAATTTTGGGTCAAATCTGCTTCCCCTCCAGTTCAGTCACCTCTGCTGAGGGTGCTGTAGGACACAGGAGGATGGCAGAGGAGACAGCAAGAGCAGGGATGCTGCTGGTGTTCATAAGTCATCACTGGGATAAAAAAACGAGCCTTTCATTGATGATACATCTCACAGGCTGCAGTAGTAGGAGATTCTGGGCTGCTCCTGGATGCTCTGGCTGTAGCTGTTAGCTCTGCCTTGCAATAATACTGCTTTTGAGATCAGATTTAAAAACAGAATCTTGCTGTAACGTTCAGTCTTTGGCAGTTGTGAACATTTTCACAGTCGCTTGAAGCCAGCACCGCTGCTGAAGGAGCACAGCAACGGGAGCAAACAGTTGTGTTTGGTGGGAGACAGGAGAGCAGCTTCTACTGAGCCCGTGAGTTAATCTTGAGGCCATTCAGGAGCCCAAAATAAAGCTTGAGGAACCATAAAGATGCTGGCTTTGTAGGAGGGACAGGCTGAGGAGCTGTTGTTCTGGTGTGTGCTTGCCCGCGGGTGAGTTTATTAGGTAGAAATGAAGATACAGGTTTTAAATTACAATCCTCTTTACTTTTTAAGAGCCGAATGCTGAGAGATTTCTGTTTGCTGGGTCCTGGGAGGCTGCAGTCGTTTAGGTGGCACAGTGATTGGGTTTCAGGCTGTGGGAGGGCAGAGAAAACCCAGCTCAACAAATAAACTCAGAATTAAAAGCCGCATCGTTGCTGGCACCGTCCTTCCACACGTGTGATCCAAGTGATGGTTTTTGCTGCTGCAGGGGATTTCTTCACCTGCAGCTGAGGCCAAACTCCTGCTGTCCAGACCAGTGAGCCAGGAGGAAGCTTTTGAAGAGGCTCTCAGAAGAGCCTCAAGGGCTGGTGCATCAACACAGCCTGTCTTGCCTTCCCCATTGTGGTTTTCCTCGAGGAAAATCGTTCAGCAGCTGGAAGAAAAACTGGGTCCAGTTGTTAAAAATGGAGATAAAAAGGCAACACCCTTGCAGTGATCTTGCCAATGGCTCTTGTCATGCCCTGTCCTGTGCCTTGCTCCAGGGTCAGCTGCGTTTTGTGCCAGGGAGCTTGTATTGAGTAATTTAGGGACAGGACCCCTCAGTATAAAGTACACTGAGTGTTCCTCTAAGTGCCCCCTCAGTCTGGCTTTAATCAATAGTTAGCATTTAACTGGGTCAGTGAGTGTCTTGGTAAAAGACCAGAAGTGTGTTTGTCTCCAGAGAAACGTGTGTGACTTTGTTTGGGGGTCCTTTGGAGGCAGAGATGGCTCTTGCAAGAGTTTCACCCTATTTCCAGCCGATGCGTGTTTCACATCTCCACATCAAATGGTTAAAAACCTTTCTGAAAGTCCCCACAGTGACACTTTGAGGGAGCTTTTCGCTGGGTTCCCTCTGTTGGTGTGCTCAGAGCACTCAGCCACACACCAGAGATGCAAAGCACTGCGGCGAGGTGTGTTTCTATTCACCTGGAAGAGTCTCCTTGCTTCCCTCGTGCCCTTTGGGGCTGCTGGGGGAGAGCCGAGGGCTGCCTGTGGCCCCAGCACGCTCTGTGGTGTTATGAAACGTTTTGCTTACGCCGTCACGTTCCTCCCAAAGAGATTAAAGCTTTTTGTTGGCATTCAGCAGAGCTCCAGCTCGCCCCGGACCGGGGCAGTGGCTGCATTGGGGTTACTGGGCAGTCACTGGGAGTCTGAAGGTTTTCTCGCCCAAGGTCACAGTGATAGTGATGGGAATAGAGCAGCAAGCTCCTGAGTCACGGTCATGTGCTGGAACTACAAGCCCGTTTCTCCTCCTCCTATGTAAGTTCAGTAAATAGAGACCCAGCCAAACCTCTTCCCAAAGCAGAGAGAGGATTCAAGGACCGGCGCTGGGGTTTAACCCCGTTGCCACACAGAGCCCAGAAAGCTCAGCAAGGGACACCTTTCTGAGTGGGGATTGAAGAGTTTTGTTGGAAAAAAAAAATGTCCAGGGGCTGCAGGAGGCAGGGAGCTGAGTGACTCAGCTCTTCTGAACCCAACCTGTGTACTTTGCCTGTTTATTCCCAGTACAGCCAGTACCGGGGGAGTCGTGTTACGCAGCAGGCGCAGTGTTTATTAACCAGCTCGGGAGCTGAGCTAAGAATAACTGTTTTCGTTTGTTTTGTTGCTAGTGCTTATTTCACTTTTTATTTTTGCTTAGCTCAGTCAGCAGCCTGAGGTGGAAACTGCACAAAAAATGGACAAGAAAGGGTTTTCCCCAGCAAGTTGCAGGAAGATAGAAACACACAGCTATTATCACCTTCCCCCCATCAATAGCCACGGCTCAAATCTAAACTCACTACCCTGAAAGCTTTGAGGGAAGCAAATTGTTCTGCCTGGAAAGTGGAGCAGCTCAGCAGCCAGCCCTGTTCCAGCTCGGGGGGCTGCAGTTATTTCAACTTCAGGGATTTTGATGCTCTGAACCAAAATCTTGATAGAGAGCAGCATTTGCTCCCTGCCTTCCCCTCCACGGTTGGTTGTTTTGGGCATTTTTGGGGAGTTTCCTCATTGATCCCTTCATCTGCTCACCTCATCCTCAGCATTTCAGCCACGGTGCAGAAAAGCCACGTATTTCCAGCGTGACTGCATGTGATTATAATTACCTTGTGTACCTATTTAGCACAGAAAAAAGTCCTTTTGACAGATGAATAGATGCAATACTTTTCATCAGCTGACTTGCCTGAAAAGCAGCGGAGTGCTGTGATTTATTCTGTTGGATGTTTTGATACTTTTTTTTAGGCTACAATGTACTTACATGTAAACCTAGGACCCGCAGAAATTTATAAAGCACTTTTTTTCCCCCCTCCCTACCCCCAGTTCAGGCACAGCTCCGGTTTGAAGCACGCCCAGCAGAAGCATTTGTTGTTGTGTAATAGTTGTGAAACGTGTTTATTGAGGTGATGTCTGTTGTCTACGGTGGGATTTGGATTGCAGTCCTTCCTCCAGGCTGCAGCTGGGAACCAAGCACCCAGAGAGGTCCTCTGGGTGAGAGGCAGTCCACTGTCACCTTCTTTCCACGACAGCTCAATAGCAGAAACCATTCAGTGGCTGCTGTTTAAACCTTCATATTCTTTTTTCTTTATTCATGCTGTATCTCTTCTGATTGGGTTTACATGCTAAAGCAAATTGAACGCTCAGTTGCATCGTCCTGTGTTTGCCTCTCAGCCTTCCTAGTGTCAGAAGTGACATCTGCTCCCAGGGAGGTGGCTCTTTGGCACTGTGTTTAAAATGCCTGCTTTAGTCTTGCAGCTGAAACTCGCCTGGTTGCAGGCTCAGTGACAGCTGCATTTCTTCTCTTTTCTTTCCAATGGCCTTTTCCTCGGGCGATGAGAAGAAAACTCAGCCTGGTTTGGAGGTGGGCGAGGGCTTTGGAAGTTGTGTCTGACTTCAGGCTTTGTTCTTTTGCGTGCAAATTAAGCCTGAGGAGAACATGTTTTCATGAGCCTGAAGAAGGAGAAGCATAGTGGATACTTTCTTCTCTTTTTGCTGGGATGCTCTAGAAGCCAGGAGGTCAAACCATTCGGGATAAGGTCTCTTCTCTGGAGAGGCACAAGGAGCTGATGGTCAACTGGTTGTCATGAGAGTGTTCATAGTATTTCCCAGCACAGCCACCCACTCTTTGTGCCTGCTGCTGCCTGGTAGGATGTGAAGAGCAGCGTCACCGCCCTTCCCGAGGCGCGTGGACAGGCACAGAGAGCAGCTGATCCTCTGAGAGGAGAAACCATAATCTCACGTCAGGCAGAGAGCCCAGACGCAGAAAAAGACAAAGGCAGGACAACTTCTCTGGGTTGGGGATGAGGAGACAGCAGAGCTTCCCAGCATCTCGTTAGCGCTCGCTGCTCCCCCGATGGCTCGTTGCGGCGCCGTCGTTACCGCTCCGAGACGTGGTGCCTGCTGCTTGTTACACAGCAGTGACACGAGCAGCTCAAGCAGAATCACACTTGTCAAATAAATGGGGAAAATATTTGAGGCTGCATCTGACATCTCCAAAAATTAAAAGGCTTCTCGCAAATGAGTCGTTAGCATGAATTAGAGGTTTTGCGGAAGGAGGGAGGGGAGCGCTGGCTGCAGAGAGGATTAGACCAGATGAGCTCCTGGAGAGGAGGGGCAGTGGAAAACCTGCCCTGGTTACCTGCCAGAGGTTGCTGCTTCCATAGCAGGAGCTGATTAAAAACCTTTAACTGCTCTTGAACCAGAGTCTTTTCTGGTGTGTCGATATAAACTACTGCAGAACAATGTTCTCTGGCTAAATACTCCACTGAGTGTGCCTTGGTGTTCTCAACACAGCAAAGACCTGGTGATGGACCTGGAGCTGTAAATTTCTATCATCTTCTTGACCCACAAAGCAGTATGAAAATTAGGTGGAAAATAACCTAAGGTACTTCCTACTCAGCTTGTGTAGTAGGAACATCGTACCTACGTGTCTGTGTGTTCCTGTGTAAGTTTTGCTCTTTAAGGATCAGTTTGAGTGTGGTCCCAAAGCAGGAATAAGAGGTATTGCAGCTGCTACTCCTATTCCTGCTTTGGGACCACACTCAAACTGATGGGATGGGATGGTTATTGGGCTGGGCTCAGTCCCCCCATCCCCTGTCATCCTATTTTGTTTTGGCTTGTTTTTTTCTGAGACTGGAAAATTCTTTAGTCAGATTGTCTCTAAACTGTAGATTCATTTACCTTGTATTACGTTTTGATCAGCAGGAGATTAGGTGAGGATTTTATGTCTAGGGATGGAAGGAAAAAAAGAGTGATGCTGAGACCTCAGCTGTCTGCTGGATGCTCTGCAAGGCATGGGATGCTGGGCAGTGTGTGGTGGAGCAGTCAGTCGTAGGAGGCTCTCAGTGATCAGATGTACTAGGTGCTCTTCCAAAGTGAGTTGTGTTCTTACTCTGAAACCATCCTGCTTGAAGGGGCTGAAGAGGCTGAGCTGTGGGTGAGGTCTGGACTCTGCTGTAGCACCCAGTCTGGGAGGGGGGAAGTTAATGCATGCTACACAGGCTGGATCATGGGGCCAAGGCCAGTGGGATGGGGTTCAGCATGGCCAAGGGCTGGGTCCTGCCCTTAGGTCTCAACAGCCCCCTGCAGCTCCAGGCTGGGGCAGAGTGGCTGGAAAGTGCCCATGGGAAAAGACCTGGGGGGTTGTTTGACAGACAGCTGAAGAAGGTGGCCAAGAAGGCCACCAGCATCCTGGCTTGGATCAGCACCAGTGTGGCCAGCAGGACTAGGGATCATCCTCCTGGACTTGGCACTGGGGAGACTGCTTCTCTAATCCTGGGGTCAGTGTTGGGTCCTTCACTCCAAGAAGGACCTTGAGGGGCTAGAGTGTGGCTGGAGAAGGGCAATGAAGCTGTGGAAGGGTCTAGAGCCCAAGTGTGGGGAGGAGCAGCTGAGGGAGCTGGGGGGGCTGAGCCTGGAGCAAAGGAGGCTCAGGGGAGACCTTCTGGCTCTCCACAGCTCCTGACAGGAGCCTGGAGCCAGGTGGGGGTCGGGCTCTGCTCCCAAGGAACAAGGGACAGGACAAGAGGAAACAGCCTCAAGTTGTGCCAGGGGTGGTTTAGGTTGGGCATGAAGAGAAACATCTTCCCTACAAGGTTTGTCCAGGTCTGTGCCAGGCTGCCCGGGGCAGTGGTGGAGTCCCCACCCCTGGAGGAGTTTCCAGGCCATGGAGATGTGGTGCTGAGGGACATATTTTAATGGTAACCTGGCAGTACTGGACTTGAAGATCTTAAAGGTCTTTCTTAACCTAAAGGATTCTATAATTCTCTTATTCTTTACCCAGTGTCCTACAATTGTGGCCGTTTTGTAAGAAAAACTCTTCTTAAATTGCTGGATGACCTCTCTTGGTAGCTAAAGTTTTGTAAGTTTCTTTTTTCTTTAATACAGACAGGTTTGGTCAACCAACTATAACTGAGTTTTATTGTTAAAAAAACTTAATTATTCACATCAAATACAGCACGATTCAAATCAAAACTCCCCTGAAATGTGCCCAAGGGCTGCTGCTGAAGTGGAACCTGTTCTTCCTGTACCACGTTATGGGCTGAAACAGTTCCTTTTATTCCTTAGACCCACTCTTCAATTTTAATGCAAGGGCCATGAAATTCAAAGATGAGAAAAGATTCTTCAGCAGGGCTGGCAGTGTGAATATATCACTATTCTGTGTACAAAGAGATACTGCAGTGCTTTTAAACAGATCCTCTCATAATCTGTCCAGTGAGCCCAAAGACCTTCTCCCAGAGGAGACCCAAGACCTGATGAGCTCCCTTATTCATCAGGTAGATTTGGTGATACGTAGGCAGAAGGTTAACAGGGACTGTTAATACTGCTGATAACCAGAGCTGCTGCCTCAAGGGGTAGAGAGGGACTGGGGGAGGAGCTGAAGAACTGGAGAAGTGGCTTGTGATGGAGTCCTGTAGGAGCTACAAGGCAGCGTGTAGAGTTGGGGCTAATGCCTTCAGAAAGCACAGACTGTCACGGGCTAGTGGCAGGTTTTTATGTCCTCCCAAAAAGAAATGTTGGGGATTTTAAAAAAAAAAAAAAAGTTATAATTTTTGGTTCAAAATAAAAGGAATAATGTGCTCTGAAAAGTTTTCCTTGGGAGGAGGTTCAGAGGAGGCTTTTGGAAAGTACGTGGACAGGCATCAGGCAGGGCAGGGGTTTGCTGGAATGGTGTCTCATGGACGTGTCTCTCTGTTGTGTTTTCTACTGAGCCATTTGGGTAACGTTGAGAAATCTGTTGGGTCCTTGAAGGAGACGGTTTCTCCATCACAATCACTCGTGTCCTCTTCATCTCATCATCGATCAGCAGCCCATCTGATAACGTGTTCCATTCTTATCTTTTGGGATGAATCACTCATTTATTAATTTCCTTTCCTTGCTCCCTGGCAGGCTCCTTATCCCTCAGGACAGAATGCAGCTCCGACCACGTTGGTGTACCCTCAAGCCCCTCAAACAATGAACACCCAGCCTCAGACCCGCTCGCCGGTAAGGGAGCCCACGCTGGCGTTGTCTTACCTTCTTCCTTCCTCATTTGGGTGTTTCTGTGTGTGTGTGTGTGTGTGTGGATAGCCCTTGGCTGGTTCTCTGGGAAGTGTGTCTTACTGAACTGGAAGCACGTTCCAAATGGCAAATCTTGCTGGAATTTTTCCAAGGTTGTCCTGGTAGGTGAATGTTCCTTTGAAAGTGGTTTATCAGAAAAGAAGTGATGGAGGGGTTCTCATCTACGTTCAAATAACACAATTTGTTTTTAGGGTAGTTGCTTTCAGGCTCACTTCATTTTAGAGTTTAGATTCATTGCCAGAATCTTTCTCTTTTCTTAATTTTTTTTTTTCCTTTTGAGGAAGTGTTTAAGGTGACAGACCAAAGCTCAGCAAACAAAAGCTATTCTCTGCAGCAGCAGCACTCAGTCTCAGTGGCCTCTGGGCATTACTTCCCAATCAGTGTCACTGGATCAGTTCTCACCATTTGCTGCCTGGCACCCTGTAGGTGCTCACACTTCTAATGTAGAGCTTCTGAGTACCCAGATCTTTTTGTGGTAAACCCTTTTTTCATCCAACTTCAGGTTTGGTTGTCCTCTGTAATTCTTTTTTTTTTTTTTGTGCATGTATTGTAATACTGTTCTTTGGTTCCCCAAACCAGGCTCTTCTGGGGGAGTCTCTGCTTGTAGTGTAGTTCCACATGATGCTAGGAGACACAGATGCTTAGCCCAGCTTCTGGAGGCATGGCAGCCCACTGTCAGGATGTCTCAGGCCTCAGTTAGCCAAGGGAGCAGCAATCCCTTGCAAATCTGCGTCGTAACCCTTCGAGGTGACCTCTAAAACCACCACACCCTTCCCAGCACTCTTCTCTTTTTAGAGTAAGATGAACGCTGCTGAAGCGTGGCCACTGAAAGCCTCCAAGACAGAAGTCTTCTGTTTGTCCACATAACAGGTAGATATATATCTGTATGTGTCCAGGGCAAGCTTTCCCCCCACGTCCAGCTGCAGCGACGTGCTTGCCCCGCTTCTGGAGGTTTCACCTCCAGGGGATTCACAGGAGGGTTAGTTCTGAGACTCATTAACCTCTGTGCTGGTGAACAAGCCAATTAACATCAGTTTGATGAAGTTTCTGTGATGTGGACAGCTGCAAATTTGTAACCAGATTCCCCCCTACCTCCTTAGTCCCCCTCCCAGTTCTGATCAGTAACGCAGGATACTGATGGTAAAACCCCCTCTTTTCTCAGTAAGTATAATCATCTTCTTTATCTTTAATTGTTGAAAAAGCACAAATAAATTTGATATGGTTAGAACTGGAGCAAAAACCTGACTGAAGAGCTGCATCTCTAAACCAGTTTTTTTGACAGCCCAGCAGAACAGTGCCAATACATTGCACAGACAACTGGAAGAGGAGGAAGGTTTTGGAACAGAGTCCGGTTTACAGGTCCCTGGCTGGAAGAGGCTGGATAAAATACTGCATTGTAAGCAATATAACAAACTGTACTCCTTCTTGCAGGCAATTGTGCCCATGGCACTGTTTTGATTTCTTCCTTTCTTTCTTTATTATTATTATTTATTTTTTACCACATCTTTTTTTGTTGGCTGATCTACAGAAATGCACTGATTTTGCTTCTTTGCTGAGAGCATGAGCTCCTGGGGCAGTTTCTGCCAGGTGAGGTGGTGACACGAGGTCCAGAGCTGCACTTGGGAGGGCCTGACCTGGTGTAGGACAGAGACCGGCGGCCGCTTGGGGTTTGCCACTCAACAGATAACACCCACAGGAAATTTGGCTGGAAAACCTGTCAAATTGTAAGGGTTTGGCCCTGTTATTGAGGAGATACTGAGGAAGAGTTTGTCTGCAGTTGTCAGCCATTTTTCTGTTTGTTTTTGTTTTTTTTTTTAAACTCTCCTGTGTGCCGTTTCCACCATCTGCTCTGCTAGTGACCATTTCCACCCCCATGACTAAAAGCTGCACCCATAACATCTCATCCCACCTCCTCACCCCAAAACAAATGCAAGACTAGCCCGGTCCTGAACGACACTTGCATTTTGTTCTGGGCTTGATTTACTTTGGGTTTAATTATTATTATTTTTTTTAATTTCTTTTTTAACTGTCTTCTGTTTTTTTGGTGGTGAGGGGAGGGTGAGGAGGGGGATGAGGAAGGGGGCAGGATCTTTGCCATCCCGAGGCTTCGCAGTGGGCAGATGAGCTGCTGCCCTAACGAGGGTGATCCAAACCCAGCTTCCTCCAGCAGCTCCATCCTGTTCCTGCATCCCAGGGCCATTGGCAATTGCACACTTCAGGCTTTTCTGCTCCCCCCAGGACAGGAGCCTTTGCAATCCAACTGGCTTCACGTTTCCTCCCCGTTGGCATCACCGTGCCACTCCAAGAGCAGGGATTTCACCCTGCAGCTCCAGCTGGGGGAAGGAAAAGGAAATCTGAGTCGTTCAGCACGACTGGAAACTATCCATCAGCTCTTGCCCCAAGCACCAGGTGGTTTTAACACAAACTGCCCAATTCCAGGTCTGCTAAACACCCCCCTGTGGTTGGAGAGGGTGTGTGAGTGATGCCAAAGCATTTCTTTCCTGAGAGGATGGAGGTGTGGCAGCTCCACAGCAGCAGACAGAGACCATGCCCTGCTGTGCCCAGAGCAGTGAGCGGGACCATAACGACTGGGGGGCAGAAGTGTTGGACCTGGGTTTTATAAAGAAGTTTTCCTTTCAATCTACTGCCTTCATGGGACAGAGGAAAAACAACCCAAATGCCTATTTTAATCCGAGCCAGCAGTGACTACAGTTTGTTCTGTTGCTTACAGCTACTAATAGGATTAAATCGTATCAACCTGAATTATTTTTTTAAAAAAATTAAAATTAAAAAAATCAATAGCCAGTGGTGACCAGTGCAAAACAGATCAGGGTATTTTTCACTAACTTTGAGGTTTAATTTTGTTTCTTTTTTCTTTTTTTTTTTTTTTTCTGTAACACATATTACTTTTCACTGCAGAATATACTTTAGCTTCTTGAGATGTAAGCTTCCAGCTCTTGTTTTAAACACAGTGAGAATGCATCTTTTCTGTGGAACAGTGATAAGAGAGATACTTCAGCCCTGAAATAAAGCAGTGCAAGGTTTTTACACCCCATCATTTCTCTTTCTGATGAGTTTTTTTCATTGGTATATGACATGGAGTGTGTAGCCCTACCAGAAAGGCTCGTGTCAGGCCTTCCAGTGTAAGCTTTATTCCCTTCTCTCAATCACAAGGCATTGGAACTGTTTTTGAGGAGTTCTTCCTGAAAAAAAATAAGGACTTGAAGTGCATTCACCTCCTGAGACTCATCCAGGTGCCTTTTTCTCATCGCTGTGGGACCAGCAGAGCCACTGTCCTCCTCACACCCTGAGCCTTGGGAGGATGCTGCAGCTCTTTGAGTGCTTCTGTCCTGACGTTGATATTAAAATGGAAGTTTTAGCCTGTTAGTCTTACAAGATGATCATGCTTTACTTTTTTTTTTTAATGTAAGGCTTAGGGAGGATTTTCAAGGGTGGGAAAACTCTTTGGTGCGTCAGCGCAGGTTGTTCTTTATCAGCTCTTGTACTAGAACTAGTCCCTGTGTGCCTGTTTTCTCCTTTCTGAAGGTCTTATGACTTTTCATCCCGAGTGTCATGATGAGGTGAAGGTAGAAGGAATATATAAACACTGGTATTAGCAGAATAGTTCTTGGAAATTTTGAATAGAGGCGATTAAATTGTTCATAGAAGAGAAAATAGCTGGACCAGTGAATATTTATGTCTCATGTTGGATGGCATTAACACAGCTGGGGAGGTAGGACTGCAAGTGAACCCTCGTCCACTTTTACTTACTGAAGAAACATCTCATTAAGAAAATCAGTAATTAGTAGCCAGCTACTGAGCCCCTGTAGTGGGACTTAGCAGAGGTGGATGGTGCAGTGCAGCAAGGCGCTGAGCCAGCCCAGAGAGCAAAGGGTGGGTAAAAAGCCACCCCAGGACCTAGTCCCATTTGCTCCATTTAATTATCAGAGCTATTATCAATAGATTTGTCTGCTCTCGTCGTGGAGCTCTGCTCATTGCACTGAGAATTAAGGGTTTAAATACCTAACTTGGCTTCTGGAAGAGAATACCGTGTCATCTTTATTTCTATTTTCCATTTCTTGCATTCATTTTTATTTCTCTTTTAACAATCAGTTATTTCTTGGAAAATGCTTTTAATGTTTACTGAGGATGTTAAATTCTGATGACTTTGCTCCGTGAGAAACCCAAGGGGGTGGGAAGGGCTTCAGTAACCTGAGCTCAGGGCTGGGCCCCAGGACCTCCCGAGCTCCTGATGCCTTCACCCCCCTGGGGACATCGTGGGGTAACCTGCCTCCTTCCCTTTCACACAGGGGGGACAAACCCAGCTCATTAAGGAGGGTTGTGTTGTGATCCTTATGGGAAAAGGAAAAAAAAAAAAAAAGCTGAAAAGGCAATTGCAGGGTGTGTGCTTGCAAAGACCTGCTGCCCTTTGCCTTGGGGGGTGGCCCCGTGGCCCCCACGCCAGCAGGACACTGTCTGTGCCTCCCTGGCCCTTACCTGCCCTCAGCCAGCACTCTCCATCCTCTGCTCCCACCAAATAGTTGGAGTCCAGCTGCTTGAACCATTTACCTCCACCTTAAACAGTTCAGAATCTCCACAGCTGCTTGTTTTCAGTTGGGTATTTTTGGGTTTATTGTTTGGGTTTTTGTTTTCCCAGGCAGGATAAAGAATGCCTGCATTCAGAAACTCCAGTGCCTTCAAAACAACTGGCAGCTTTGGCTGTTTGTCTCCTGGCCCTCAAGCAGCATCCATCCCCCCTTAGACCTCAGTACCTGTCTGTCCCTGTCCTGCAGCAAAGCTTTCGACCGTTTTGTGGTTGTTGTTCTGTTCTGTTTTGGCTTGGTTTATTGTTTTGTTTTGTTTTTTTTTTTTCTCTTGTGGGTTTATTTTGCATAGAGTGTGACGTTTTGGTTTCATTGTGGTGTTTCTGACTCTTTGTGCCTTTCCTTTTGTGTTTGTTTCTCCCGCCTTTCCTCAGTTTGCAGCGGGGCCTCGACCTGCCCATCACCAGGTACAGTACCCTGCCCCTTCGTTATCACCCTAAACTAATTGCCTGGGGAGGGTGGGTGGTTGGAGGTGATTCACTCACTAACTCACAACCTTTGGAAACAACCCCCGTTAGTAGCTACTAGCACGTGCCTAACCCCACTAACCAGCTGCCTGCAACCCAGAGTAACACTGTTAGTTATCAGTTGGTGTCACCACACTCATTAACTGTCCCACTTAATGCTGGTTCTGTAGGAGAGAAGAGCTTGTAGAGATGGTGGTCAGGTATTCCTGAGATTTTCTTACCTTTTCAAGCTGCTAGAAACTGTGCTGAATGTTTCCCAAACTAGTTGCTGGGTTAAGTTGTCTGAGCTGGAGATGTCAAGAAGAACTTGGCGTTCACATCCCTGAGAGAATCCTGCCTGTCAAACTCAGAGCAGGGCAGATGACTCTCCAGTTCATGTGTTTCTTGTGTGATACACCTGGTTTTCTGTTGTCATTACATTGCTTAATGTTTTTACCCTGTGAAAGCCAAACGTTTCAGAATCTTTGCAGTATTCCTCTTGTATGACTTCGACTTTGTAAGGAGCCATTTAATTAAGAAGAATTCAAACTTAGGGATAGCTCTGGCTCATGAAACTCATGGGCAGCATTTGTTAGGGGTGCAGAAATAACCAGGGGACCTCGTCAGCATCAGGATGGGTAGAATCAGGGAATTGTTTTGGTTGGAAGAGACTTTCAAGATCTTGAAGTGCAATCGTTAACCTGGCACTGTCAGGTCAAACCATGTCCCTCACACCACATCTCCAGGGCTTGGAAACCCCTCCAGGGGTGGGGACTCCACCACTGCCCTGGGCAGCCTGGCACAGCCCTGGGCAAACCTGCTGGGGAAGAAATTCTTCCTCATGTCTAACCTAAACCTCCCCTGGTGCACCTGCACAGCTCCCTTCTGTCCTAGTCAAGGTGTCTGAAGTTGTCTTTTCTGTCAGCTCCTACATTCATCTTTGCCCAATCCCTTTTCCCCTGGGCACTGATTTTACTACTTCGTGTAGCTTTTGAGGGGATGGAGGTGGGAGCAATGGGTGGAATAGAGGAAGAGAGGCATGGCAAGTGCAAGAAAGCTCCCTCAGATCGAGCTGTTTCCATGTCAGACTTGGCTTGGAAGGAACAGGTTGTTTCCACTGAGTTAACAGAGGAAAAAAACCTAAACCCATTAACTCTGGAGATGCTGGGACAAGGGCTTAAGTCATGGGAGGTTTGTTCCAGGAGAATTATTTTGTTCTCACTTCATTCTGTTAGTCTGAGCAGTTTAATACTGTAGAGACAAGCACTTTTGGGAAAGTTCTGTCTGAGAGGAGCAGGTAAGTG